>NC_033632.1:6960877-6995877 GCF_001540865.1 Ananas comosus | reverse complement strand
TATATATATATATATATATATATATATATATATATATATAGATATATATATATATAGTTGAGCTAGAATACTCTTAAAAGCACCAAGGGAGTGGTGTTTTTGAGTTTTTAGTCATTGGATGGAGAGATGTAGGCTTAAGATGATGGTGGTAGGTGGAATAGTATTTGATCAAAAGGCTATTAGTAATCAAGAAGTAGATCCAAGGGCTAGAAACTCAAAAGCACCAAGGGATTGATACTTTTGAGAGTATTCTAAC
Source organism: Ananas comosus (assembly GCF_001540865.1). NCBI lineage: Eukaryota > Viridiplantae > Streptophyta > Magnoliopsida > Poales > Bromeliaceae > Ananas > Ananas comosus. The sequence goes on along the minus strand of NC_033632.1, from coordinate 6,995,621 downwards.
TCAATTCTGTATATATATATATGTCTATAGAGTACGTCTCCTGTACTTTCGAAAGTATGGAGACCTCCGTGCGTGTAAGTTGTTTTCGACGATAGGACATTCGATTCGACGATCGGCTCCGTTAAATATAATCTACCCTATTGGAATTATCTAGAAACCAAATTTTATAATTTTTTGACATCATTTACCAAGCGATCAAAAGGTCTCAAAAATGACTATTTTAACGGCCGATGTGGCATGTTTTTAAGTTCAACGGTGTAGAAGTATCCAAATTACATAAAAATTTAATAGAAAATTCTATTTAACATCAATAGCAAGATCAATACTTCCGATTTGAAATTTGAGTCCTTTATCACTGTTTTTTATGAGATTTTTATTTTCGGCCGTTCATTTTGAGGCTAATCGTTCACTAAACAAATGAAAGCAAAAAATTATTAAAATTGGCTTTTAGATAGTTCCAATAGCGTAGATCAAGTTTAACGGAACCGATCGCCGAATCGGATGTCCCATCATCGAAAACAACTTACAAGCACGGAGGCCTCCGTACTTTCGAAAGTATAGGAGCCTAGCTCTCTACATATATATATATATATATATATATATATAGTTGAGCTAGAATACTATCGATAGCAAATCGGCTCTTTTGCCACCCATTTGTTTCAATGATCGAGCCTCCAAATTGATGATCGGCACCGTTGAACATGATTTATACCATTTGAAGTATTTAGAAATCAAATTTCATACATTTTCGATATTGTTCTCTTATCCATCGAGTGGACATAAAAATGAATGGCTGAAAATAAATATTCTCAAAAATATAATGATAGGAGTCTTGTAATCAAGATCAAAAGTATAGTTCTTGTTTTAAATAGTTTAAAAAATTTTTTAACAAAAATTCAATTGATTTGGATATCTTTACACCGTTAAACGAGAAAATGCCTCATATCGACTATTAAAATTATAAAATTTGAAACCCTTTGATCATTAAGCAAATGATGTCGAAAAGATTTGAAATTTGATTTCTAAACACTTCAAGTGATATAGATCATGTTCAACGGTGCCGATCGTCGATTTGGAGGCTCTATCATCGAAAACAAATGGGTGGCAAAAGAGCTCGTTTGCTATCGATAATATTCTAACTCAACTCATATATATATATATATATATATATATATATATAGTGACGCTACTATGTTTTTGGAAGTATGGAGCCTTTCGTGCTTCTAGGTCATTTTTAATGTTGCAATTTTCGAATCGTCGATCGGCTCCATTAAACTTGATCTAGAGTATTTGAAATACCTAGAAAATAAATTTTATGATTTTTCGATATCACTTGCCTAGTGATCGAAGGAGCTCAAAATTAATAATTTTAATGGTCGTAGTGAGCCGTTTGCAAGTTTAACGGTGTAGAAATACCCAAATCACGTGAAATTTTGATAGAAAATCATTTATACTATATAAAACAAGATCAATATCTTTGTTTTCAAATTTTAATGTCATATTATCACGTTTTGTAAGATTTTTATTTTCAGCCGTTGATTTTGAGCCCCTTCGTTCACTAGACAAATAATATCGAAAAATCGCATAATTTATTTTCTAAATAGTTCAAATACAGTAAATCAAGTTTAATGGAGCCGATCGACGATTAGAAAGTTGCACATGGAAAACGACCTGGAAGCACGGAAGGCTCCGTACTTCTAGAAGCAAAGTAGCCTCACTCTCTCTATATATATATATATATATAAAATTGAGCTCCTATGCTTTTAAAAGTACTAAGTTATTGGTGCTTGTAGATTTTTAGCCATTGGATTAAAAGATATACGGTTAGGATGATATGAGTCCCCTAGGGTTGAGTGAGTGGTTGGTTGAATAGTATAATCTAATGGTTAAAAATGATCCGAGGAGTAGATCTAATGGTAAAAAACTTACAAGTACCAAGTGCTTGGTGCTTTTACAAGCACCATAGCCGGACTATATATATATATATATATATATAAAAGCAATTTTGAATAAGAGCACTCAACTACTCTTCGTTTCATTAGCATCACTGATCAATTTGAGTTGTTTCAATTTGAGCCATTTCAGGATGAATCTAATTGGGGAAAGTTTGATGGCTGTCGTGTTGCACTACTTTTTCCGCAAATAGAACGAGCAACTGATTTAAGCAACTGTTGACAATCTCCAATTCAATATAGAAGAAAAAAACAAAACTCAAATAAAATTAGTGAAAAGAATTGAGAGATATAACTTTGTATATTTATAAAATGACTAACTTCCGGGGAACTATGTTTTTTTTACTATTTAAGGGACCCTTTATACAATGATCATTAAATCTATTTTAAAATAAGAGACGCTCTGCCTAGGTCACTCAGAATTACTGACGTGCTAGTAAATTCATGTAACAATCTCGAACCTTTTATATATATATATAATATATATATATATATATATATATATATAATATATATATATTATTAACAGAGCAGGGCTGCTGTGCTCTCAGGAGCACGCAGGCCTCGTGCTCTTGAGCCGTTTTCGATGATGGAATTTTCGAATCGACGATCGGCTCGTTAGACTTGATCTAGCGCATTTGAAGTTTCTAGAAAATAATTTTTGCGATTTTTCGATATCATTTACCTAGTGATCGAAAGGATTCAAAATCCATAATTTTTAATGGTTGATATCTGGCCGTTTTCAAGTTAACGGTGTAGAAGTATTCAAATCAAGTAAAATTTTGAGAGAAAATTCTTTATACTATCTACAACAAGATCTATATTTCTGATCGAAAATTTTAGTGCTATATCATCACTTTTTATAGGATTTTTATTTTCAGCCGTTAAAAATTATTGATTTGAATCCTTTCGATTGCTAGGTAAATGATATCGAAAAATCGCAAAAATTATTTTCTAGAAACTTTAAATCGCTAGATCAAGTTTAACGGAGCGATCGTCGATTCGAAAACTCATCATCGAAAACAGCTCAGGAGCACGGAGGCCTCCGTGCTCCTGAGAGCTGAGAGCACAGCAGCCCTGCTCTATATATATATTATATATATATATATATATATATATAATATATATATATATATATATATATATACACACGAATCAAGTAAATCTTTTTTAATTATAAATATAAATAGCTATCAGTAACATTATTATAATATATGGGACAGATGACCCGCACAGACTGATGTGAAATAGATGTAGGGGAGAAAATAGCAGGGAGAGTGTTCAAAAGAAGTAAGCCAGTGGCATTTCGCATTCAGGGGACTGCGCGCGCGCGGGGAAGAAAGAGAGAGAGAGAGAGAGAGAGAGAGAGAGGGGGGGGGGCATGTGGGGGAAGATAGCAATGAGTAGTGGGCTGTCCTTGTTTTGGGATGAGGTGGTGTGGTGGTGGGCCCCATCATATTTGGCAAAGAGATTAGGTTCGCTCGCTCGTCAGATGTCCAAAATGTGTGGGGACGCCTGAATTTGCTTCGTAACCTAGCTGATGTCACCGCCTGCGCCACGTGTTTTTTTTTTTTTATTTTTTTTCACTTTAGTACTCTATACTTTAAAATGTATTAATTTAGTATTTTACGATTTTATTTTTCTCTTTTTATCAGTCATTCTGTTAACTTTTCATTGAATCATATATAAAAAACATCAAATACTTCACCTTAGTTTATCGAATATTCACTTTAGTACCTTTTAGTTTTAACTTTGTCAGTGATTTAATAAAAAAAAAATTAAAGGAGGGGATAACGAAAAAAGAAAAATAAAACCACAGGGTATGAGAGTGATACACTTTAAACCACAGAGTATTAAAGTGAGAAAATGCGAGACCACACGGGTGGTATTTAAAGTTTTTCCTTTTTTTAACAAATAACTGGATAAAATTTTTTTATTGATAAAATAAATTTTAAAAAATTAAATTTATTTGATCAAATAGTCTTTCTCTTACCAATTCAGCGCCATAATGATTCATTATGCCAAAAGCAGTGTACCATTCACGGTCTTCAAACTAATAATTTGAAATTTTAATTATGCCTCAATAAATAATTATGAATTGTGAATCATGTCTGAGTTAAAATAAAAAAAAATTAATTTTAAAGTAATAACTTAAAATTAAAATTTTAAATTTGAATTTAAAGATAAAATTTTAAAACTAAATTAGAAATTTGAATTGAAATTCAAATTTTGAATCTTGACTTTGGAATTGAAATTGAAATTGAAATTTGATTTTGATATTTAAATTTGTATTCAAAATCTAAATTTATTTATATTCAAATTTTGAATTTTGTTTCAAAAATTAAATTCAAAATCAGAATTTAAATTTCAATTTGAAATATTTGAATTCAAAGTCTAAATTTGAATTTGAATTGATATTTCAAATCAAAATCTGACTTTGAATTTAAAATGTGAATTCAAAATCTAAATTTAAATTTTAAATCTAGCTTTTAAATTTGATTTGTAATTTGAATTCAAAATCTGAATTAGACTTCAAATTTTGAATTCAAAATTAAAATTAAAATTTAAAATTATAACTTTGAATTTAAAGTCTGAATATGAATTTGAATTGATATTTCAAATCAAAATATGAATTTGAAATTGAAATGTGAAGTTGAATTTTAAAAGATTTGAATTTAATTTTCGATGAATTCAAAATATAAATTTGAATTTGATATTTAATTTTAAAATTTAAAGTTGAATTTGAACTTTGAATTTTCCGAACGTAGAACTTAGAAGTGGTAATAGGTGGTGAATCATTGGCCGCCACCTTCTTAATTACATGAATGATTCACCACTTTTGGCATCAGTGGACTGGCAAAAGAAGGGTTATTTGCTCAAATGATTTTTTTAAAACAATTATTCTATCAATTAGAAGGTTATTTGAAAAAAAAAAACAGAAGTGTCCGGCAGCGCTGTTTGACTTTTTTTTACAAAATAACCCTATAGAGTTTTAAAATTTGCAAAATAATTCTTCCAAACTTATATTTGTAAAACTAATTCTCCTTTCGCTACGTAGGGGTGGGGGCAGATTTTTCTTATGAAGGTGATGAATTGTTCACCGCGTTAAGTAACGCGGTGAACGATTCACCGTCTTACTAATATAATTAACGAAGTCGGTGAATGGTTTACCGTCTTTTGCTTATTTACTAAATTTTTCTATATTTTATATATAATCTTAACAACCACATAAAAATTACAACAAATTATATATAATCTTAACAACCTTAAAATCCTAACAATTTATTCATATAATCCTAACAATCAAATAAAAATTCTAATTTTTCGTCTAACATCTCACCTTTTCTTGTACATGAAATAAGAAAAAGTGAGGTTGCTAGATGAAAAATAGAAAAAAAGTGAGGTGATTAGAATTATACATGAATTATTAGAATTTTTATTTGATTGTTAGGATTGTATGAATAAATTGTTATTATTTTATAAATTTTAAAATTCTAGAAGGTTATTTTGTAAAAAAAGTCCAGCGCTGTTCATAGACCGACTTCCCACAAGGACCACAAATTTGAACATCCTAAAAGTGTAATGGGCTTTCTGAATTTTTGTTCGACTATATTTGATCGTCTAAATTTCAAAAAAAAAAAAAAAAATCAAAATCAAAGTAAAAAAATTATATGAACTTTCAATGCGTTGCAATCCGGCCGCCCAGTCTGAATTTTTGTAAATTTTTCTAGCTAGTTATGGCTTGTAACACTCATTTCATGCTTTCAAATTGAAAGGTCATGCGGTCTTTTTCAACTTTTTCAAGTTTTGGGCGGCTTCGTATAATCGGACTAAAGTTCAAGATGGTCCCGCACATTTTTCCCTATTGGAAAGAGCGGGTGGATATACGTTGTTTATTTATTTATTTATTTAATCATTATTTTCAGTCGTAAATCATCAAGCCTATAAATCTTTGCCCAATAAACAGCTTTTCTTCGCAACCATTAGTTTCGTTAACCTGGTGTAATATTGTTACTCATGCTGCGTATTTAAATCTAAAAATATTTGTTCAGTTCTCTAGCTAATTAATTGTATTTTTTTTTTTTTTTAAAGAAAGGTAGTATGATGTGTATCGTTTTATTTTTTTTAAAAATAAAGTTAGCTAAAAATATGAAGCAGTTAGAATTTGAATATAGGATCCTGGATATCAATCACCAGATCCTTTGCCACTTGCGCTAAAGCTGGTTGTTGTCGAGCTAATTGTCGTTGCACAAATTCCCAACTTCGGAGAGAAGTTGGACTCAAGTTCTCAACTACGTACTTCGGTACCTTGGGAGGGAATCCTTGAGGTGAGGGGATTGAATCCCCCTTGTGCGTTTCGGCTAGGGGTGTAATGTGGGCCGTGCCGGGCCGGCACGGCCCACATTTTTCGGGCCGAAACGGACTGGTGGCCAGCCCGGCCCGGCCCGGATCCAATTTCGTGCCGTGCCGGGCCGGGCCCGAGTTACCTTGCCCCCGGCCCGGCACGACCCTTTGGCCCTGCAGGCACGCGCCGTGCCGGGCCGGGCCGTTCATTAATATAATGATACCCACACTCTCTCAAAAGAATGAGATTAGTACTTTGGGATGCATCTCATCCCAAGTAAATCTAGTATTACCAACTAGATTACTTAGTGCGTTTAATCAAACACTGTCATATTTTTTTTATTCCTATTGGATTATTAGGAATCTTAAAAAAATAGCACGAACCAAACGTACCGTAAAAATATTATCGAGTGGTGGAGAAATATCTCGTATTATTAATGACGAATAATCTTACATATTATGTAAAATTATAATGTTATCCCTCCAAACCCTTCAAACCAATTCAATATGCATTTATCTCTCTCTTTCTCTCCCTTTTCCTATTCACATGAACCCTTATAAATGAGTTTTTAGATTGAAATTTATTTGTTCTTGAATGATCGTATAAGTATGTAATATGCTCTTTTTTTAATTTTTATATGGGTTGAAATTAATTTTTGACTTTATAATTTTTTTTAAAGTTTGGTCTTTTATTTATATTGCTTATTTATAGAAATAATTCAAGTGCAAATTACATTAAGTTATAGTTTAGTAAAAAAAATAAAATAGGATAAATTGCACTATTACCCCCTAAACTTTTGACAGAGTTTTACTTTAACTTCTAGACTCCTAAAATAGATATCTAACATCCCAAACTTTAATATTTTATTCATGTTATACCGTCAAGCTCTGTTAACCAAAAATTAACGGAAAGAGTAACATGAATGAAATATTAAAGTTTGGGGTATTAGATGTCCATTTTATGAATTTGGGGGTAAAGTGAAACTCTACCAAAAGGCCAGGAGGTAACAGTGCAATTTAGCCCAATACATTATTATATTAGAATATGTTATTTATAGATTGACTATTAACACTCAAGTTAGTGATCATGCGAAGTTTTGAATTTATATATTTTTTATTCTAAAATAAATCATAGCACAAATTATCCTATATTTTATCGTATAAAAGCAAAAAAAAAAGAAAAAAAGATTGGCTTAAAGATAAGAAAAAAGAGACACTAGCTAGCTAGCTACGATGCTCGAACACCCGACTCTTTTGATGTACTCGTTAATGTAATTGATTTACAATAAGTATTCTCACTCGGATATAGAGATTTTAATTTTCAGCTAATTCTCCGTAATACTCAGTTTTTGCCTTTATTTCTAGAAGCATTGTTACAAAGAATACACTTACTCTCTATAAAATTATGCAACATAATTTTATGATAGCCTAAAATCAAAATTTTATACTTCTTTTTTAGTAATAAAAAATTTTGAATATAAAAATATAATATTATTTTATAATAAATTAAAATTTTTAAAAATAAAATTAGTGATGTTAAATTGAGAGGCACTAACTATCATCTCATCCTCCAGATATCGACCGCACACACTGCGTAAGCAATCTAATCTATTTGCTTTTTTAATTATTTTTTAATATTTTTTTGAAACTATTTTTTTAACATAATTAAATATTATTTTGTAAAATTTTTTTTTCCAACAACCAAATATTTCTATTACCTGCTGAACTTTTGTTGGAGTTTCATTTTATCCTCCAAACTTATAAAATGGACATCTAATATTTTAAACTCTAATATTTCATTCATATTACCCCTTTCGTCAGTTTTTGATTAATAGAGCTTGGCGGAAAATTAACAAAAGGGTAACATGAATGAAATATTAGGGTATTAGATGTCTATTTTAGAAGTTTAGGGGGTAAAGTGAAACTCTGTCAAAAGTTCAAGGGATAACAGTGCAATTTACCCAATTAAATATTACCACAAAGGTAATTTTAAAATAGACTACATTTTACTGCTAGGATTACTAAATTGTGCAAAATAAACCAAACATAGTAATTTATTATGCACTGTAATTCAGCATTACATTACCGCATTAAACCAAGTACAATAATGTAGTATTAGTAGTAATCTGATTAAGAAATCTCAGATATTTGGTTATATTGAAATAACCTATAATGCTACATAATTCGAACCAAATGCTACGAGTACAAAACTAGGCTAGGTATAGATAAGCATGGATTTCCTCTGATCTGCTTTGTCCAAGGGTTGGACGCCATTAAGTTATTGAAGGAGTTTCCCTCCTCGGATCACCCTAGTGTTCTACACCTAGGTATTGCACAAAGATGTGTTGGCGGCATTGAAACATAGCATGACTTTCATCACTTGGAGGGGATTATACTTGTTGGTACTGGATTCAAAAATTATACCATATTTATTTAAATAACTCTTATTTTCTATAAGTCTTAACAACCATTTCTTTTTAAACTAAAAATTCGTTTGAGTTTTTGTAAATGCAAGCATTGTAAAGGCTTAAAATTTACACTTGTGTATAGATTTACATGTAGCATTTTTCTTAAATTTACTATATCATCACTATAGAGCTTGTTTTGATATCAGAGCTTGTCTCTAATGGAGAGAGGAGCACAGGAGAGAACTCGGCAACGCCATGGACTCGAGGTGGGGGGGAGCGGCGGAGCTTTGGGTAGAGTGATTTCCGGAGGGAGTAGAGTTGAGGGGCATAGGCTAATTACCTTTGCTCTAAGAGACGTATCAGGGAAGAGAAAGAAGCCTCTAAAACAGGTGGCGTGGGCGGACGAGGTAGGTGGGGAGCTATTGAAGATCTTCAGGTGTCATGATGTGGCCGAGGCGACTATAACTGATTCTAGCAAGGGAGTTCATCGAGACCATGTGCATCAGCAAAAGGGTTCGCCTCAGATCGCTCCTGGAGGGTCTACGATTGGGTGTCATGATGTTGCCGAGGCGACTATAGCTGATTCTAGCAAGGGAGTTCATCGAGACCAAAACTTTCTCCTTAATGAGTATCAGCAAAAGGGTTCGCCTCGGATCGTTCCTGGATGGTCTACGAATGGAGGGGGATGCAGGGTGGAAGGTGGTAGCATTTACTGCTCATTAACTGACAGTAGATCCTATAAGGAGGCGTTAGTGTGGGGGGCTCATGCACAGCCAGCGGATTCCTCCCAACGCCAATTACACAGCTCTCTTCCTCCCACCTCTAGGGCCCCCTCTTACGCTCGGCTTGTGAAGAGGTGCTTCCGGTGCCTAGCTAGGGATCACGTTGTCGAGGCGTGTCGTGATCCAGTTCGGTGTCTTCGGTGCCGGCGTACGGGGCACCGAGCCAAGTTCTGCAGCACAAAGTTGAACAGGACTGCAACGAATATGAACAGGGCTCTGCACCATCGGGGTCGACCCCCTCTCGCGAAGGTGTACGTTCCGTACACAAAAGAATACCTGCGCAGGGTTGAGTTGAGGCGTAATGCTCTCCTTGCTGACGTCATCCCTCCAGCAAACCTCGGGCAGGACCCTATTATCACTATCAAAAGCGCTCTCGCCAGTCGCTTTGGGGGGTACAACGACGATTTTGCGGTTGCTCGCTGCAGAGAGAGGGATTTTGCCATCTTCCTGCCGGAATGGGTTCCGGCACGAGTTCTGACCAGGAGGGAGGTCCTCACTCTTGACGGATTTTGGCTTCGGTGCTATCCCTGGGGCCAATATCGCGGCACTCGCCCTCACCGTGTCCAGTACAGGGCATGGATTCGACTCATCAATCTCCCGTTCGAAATCTGGACAGTGCCTAGAGTGGCTGCGTTAGTGAGTGGGTTCGGCCGCTTCATTAAGGCGGACGGGCCGACGAAGGCGATGACGGACCTCAGAGCGTTTAGATGCCAAATCGCACTCGACTCGATTCACAACATCCCACAAAATCTATCGGTGATTGTTGGAGAAGAACTTTTTCCAGTCATGGTCCACCTAGAGAGGTGGGAAAGGCACGAAGAAGGGGGAGACAACGCACCCCCCCGGGCCACCACGACATGATCAGGACGTGGCCGGGGTACCGGCTGACGATCGGAACCCAGCACGCCAAGCAGACGGAGGTGATGCTAGGATGGACGAGGAGTTGGAAGACGCGCCTGGGGAGCTGGAGCAAGTTGAGCCAGGGCCGCAGGAACCCAGGGCGTCGAGCGTACGGGAGCTTGTCGAGACTTCGCCATCGAACCTCAGGGCGTCGGGGGACTCGAGGCCAGCGGGCAGGGTCCATGCGGCGACCAAGTGCAGGCGCGGGGATCCGATGGCGTTGAAGCCCAGGTCGTCGGGGAGGTCGCCGCCGCAGCCTACTTCCGTGGTTATCCAGCAACTGCGGCCGGCGGCGAGGCCTCGTACGGCGGCCGAGCGCAGTCGTCAAGTTGCAACGGGTCGCTGTGGTGCGAGGTTCGAGGCGAGGGGGTCTCTGGTTCCGAGGAAGGCTGAGCGTGGCTCTACCCCCATGCTTTGCACAAAGAAGGATTTCGGTCAAAAAACTTTTTCGAAGTGGGTTATACTAGATCCTCCTTCCACTGTGGCCTCGATCTACACCTGAGCAGGGAGGAAATCCCGAATGATGTCCAGCTTTAATTGTGGCATTAATTGTGACGTGGGGGCTCCCGAGGTGCACTTGAACCGGGGTCAACTTTCTTTTTTCTTTCCCCCAATGGGGCCCACGAATGCTAGGCCCCCACCTCCCTCCGAGGCCCAGCTACTGTGTACTTTTCTTCGGAGTGGTTTCGCCGTGGGCTTGGGTCTTGGGCCCGCTTTGGAAGTTCGGGCTGGAATTTTTTCTGTCTCTTCTCATCTGCTACTCAGGTGGATCACGTTGGTGGATATGCCTAGCTGGCCCGTTTTATACCTTCCTCGTACGCATGCGAGCCTACTTCTTCCTGCTATCGGAGAGGCGGACGCGGATAATACGAGCAGTGCAAACATGACGCACTTTTCTCCCGGGCTTCCCTATGTGGACGTCTTGCCTCCTGTGGACGTCTCTCCTCCCGTGGTCTGCAGGTCCCCTCTGTTCCCCGCCCCTCGAAGCCCGCCCTCCGGCACTCCCTTACCGGACTTGGCGGGCGACGGCGAGGGAGGGAGTGAAAACTGGCAGCCCATGATGCAGGTACCGAGGGTGGTGGAAAACAGGGTTGCCTCGACAACGATCATGAAGACTAGGACCAGCACTCGTCTTGTCGGGACCGAACAGAGATCTATTTTATCCAAGGCGATGATACGAAAGATCAGTTTGCGCGAAGGCGAGAAGTCTACTGGGCGCATTTCCATAGTTGCGAAGACCATCGCCAAGAGTCGTCTCTGCGGGGTGGACTTGGGCGAAGGCGAGGCGAAGCTCTTTTCAGCGTTCCAGAACGGAAGCGTGTAGACGGGGCTTAAGTTGTGTCGGCAATCACCGTTTTGGGTTTTGGGTGGTGGGTGTCTCTTGCTTAGTTATGTTTCGAGTATGTAGTTGGAACGTTAGAGGTCTTAATGACCCCTCTAAACGTAGTGCTGTTAGGGAAGTGATTTCTAATTTACGTAATACGGTGGTCTGTCTCCAAGAGTCGAAAGTCGATCATGTATCAGGGTCATTTTTAAGTAGTTTTGGTGGCCCTTCGCTGAACAAATGTGTTTGTCTTCCTGCCAATGGTGCCTCTGGGGGAGTTATTACGGGGTGGAGCTCACGTTTCTTCTCATGTTTAAATGTCCTAGTCCGCAAGTTCTCCATCACCGCCCATCTCTCCTCTGTCACGGGTGGGTTCGATTTTTTCGTAACTAACGTGTATGGGCCGGCTTCCTGGGATGGCAAGGTAGAATTTTTTGCGGAACTGGCCCATCTTAAGGAGGATTGTGCGGATAAGTGGATCATTTGTGGCGATTTTAATTGCACGAGGGGTCAGGAGGAACGTAGGGGAAAACTCTGGAGTACTAAAGCTACTAGGATGTTTAACGAGTTGATCAAAGAGCTTGCTTTGATTGACCCACCCTTGGCCAACCAATCCTTTACGTGGTCCAATATGCAAGCGAATCCAACGTGCGCTAGGCTCGACCGTTTTCTAGTTTCGACGGAGTGGGACCTGGCCTTTCCCCTTTCAAGAGTAGAAGCGTTACCGCGTATTACTTCGGACCACTACCCCATCCTCTTGTCGGCGGAGGGCTGTTTTAAGGTGAAAAACAAGATCTTCCGCTTTGAGGATACGTGGCTGAATCACGAGGGTTTCTTAGCCAAACTTCCAGGTTGGTGGGAGGAGGGCGCTCGGGAAGCGCAAGGAAAGTCAGCAGTGTTAACCTTCACAGCCAAACTGAGACACTGTCGCACTAGGATCAAGGAGTGGTGTGTTAACGATTTCTACAGTATCAGAGGGCTCAAAAACACCTTATGGATGAAATCCAGCTGATCGATAAAGAAGAGGAGCACGGTCCCCTAGCTCAGGACTTATTCTCTAAGAGAGAAGAACTAAAGATTAGCCTACAAGGGGTGTTACGAGATGAAGCCGCAGTTTGGAAAACCAGAGCCAAACAACACTGGCTACGGGATGGTGACGGCAATACTAAATTTTTCCATTCTATAGCTAATGGTAGACGGAGAGCTAACTGGATCGGCAACTCCAGCGAGAACGGAGTCTGTTATATTTCAGAAAAGGAGAAAAAGACCCATTTCTATCGTTTCTTCAAGGCACTTTTTTCACCAGAGGAGTCAGCCCCAACTTCTTTTGGGGACTGGAGTAGGTTATTCCAGTCTAGTCGGGTCACGGCTACCGATCTAACGAGACTGACTGCACCGTTCAGCATCGACGAAATAAAGCGGGCTGTGTTCCAACTGGGAAGGGACAAGGCACCGGGCCCAGATGGCTTTCCTCTTAGCTTTTATCAAACGTTTTGGGACATTGTGAAGGAGGATATCGCAAATCTATTTCAAGAAATGCATGCGGGGTGCCTATCCACTGCTCCCATTGACTACGCTTTCATTTGCCTTGTCCCAAAAAAGGAGGGGGCCGTGCAGGCAAACGACTTCCGCCCTATCAGTCTACTCAACGGGATTCAAAAGATCCTATCTAAGGTTCTGGCCAACCGTCTCGAACTGGTCATGGGGGACCTAATTTCACCTTCCCAATCCGCCTTTCTGAAAGGAAGGAACATCACAGACGCTTACGCGACGGTTGCAGAACTCGTCGGCTGGGGTACCAAAAAGGCAGTGGCGGGAGTGGGAGTCAAGGTAGATTTCGAGAAAGCCTATGATAGGATCTCTTGGTCTTTTCTTTTTCGTACACTACGATGGTGGGGTTTCGACGATAAGTGGTGCAGTTGGATAGAACTTTGTGTTTGCTACGCGAAAGTAGCTATTCTAGTCAATGGAGAGCCGACCAACTGGATCAAGACGAAGAGAGGCGTACGGCAGGGGGATCCGTTGTCGCCTTTTCTATTTTTGCTGGTAGCGGAGTGTCTAGCTCGTATGACTAACGTAGCGGTTTCTAATATGCTACTCAAAGGTTTGGGGCCTTCTGACGCAAGTAGGGTCTCCCTGATCCAGTTCGCAGATGACACTTTCTTCTTTTGCGAGGCAAGAAAAAAGTATATGAGGAATCTCAGATTCGTATGGAGCCTATTTGAATGGGCCTCAGGGTTGAAAGTCAACAGAGCAAAATCAGAATTGTTCTACCTGGGACAAGAAGACGGCAGAGCAGCAAGACTTGCGAGCATTCTGAATTGTAGAGTGGGAGTCTTCCCGACCAAGTACTTAGGACTCCCCCTATCACCCAAACCACCCTCCAAGGAGGACTGGAGGGGGATAATTCACAAGATTCACTGCAAAATTGATGGATGGCATGCCAAACTTCTCTCAAGGGGGGGCAGACTCATCTTGGTCAACGCGGTCCTAACTAACTTACCATTGTACTTCCTATCGGTGTTCAAGGCACCCAAATGGGTGTCTAAGAGGATTGAAGCACTTAGAAGAGACTTTTTCTGGAATGGTGGGCGTAATTCCGTTGGCAGGGGCTGTTTGTTGGCTTGGAAGAATGTTTGCAAGAGCAAGAAGGAAGGAGGGTTAGGTATCTTGGACGTCGCGTTCATGAACCAAGCTCTGCTAGCTAAATGGTGGTGGAAATTTCACACTGCCCCCCAGTTGCAGTGGAACAAGGTAATCCGTGACCTATACTATCGACGACGTGTTCCGTTGAGGGAAGGCAAAACATTCAGACCCTACTCTAGTTGGTGGGCAGGGGTGCTGAGCCTCAACTACATCTTCTCTCGGGGAATGGCTTACAAACTAGGTAATGGGAAGGGTATTGATTTTTGGCACGATCGGTGGTGTGGGGATAATGTGCTGAATCTGTTGTTCCCGACGATCTACCTCATGTCTGGAGGGAAAAACCTTAAAGTCAGCGAGTGTTTTATAAGGGGAAGTTGGAACTGGACTAGGATTGAGGGCGTCGCCGCGAACCAGAGGTTAGGGGTGAGGGACAGTTGCGCGGAGTTCGAGGACCGAATATCTCAGTTATCGGTTGCGCATACTCCGGATAGAATTATTTGGCGATGGAGTGCGGATGAACGCTTTTCGGTAAAATCGACCTATATGGCATTGACAGATGGGGGTACGAGGGACGAACGAGCCTCTAGAATCTGGAGACTCAAAATCCCCTTAAAGGTAAAACTGTTCTGTTGGCTGGTCCTTAAGAAGAGAACTCCGACAACGGATAAGCTCTTTAAGAGAGGGTGGATTCAAGACTCAACTTGCGTGCTATGTGGGTCGGAAGAGGAAACTGTGGACCACCTGTTCGCCCGGTGCGTTTTTACCAAGTTTATCATTGTAATGGGGGTAGAAGGCGTGCAAACACATGATCTGGGGGACGTTGTGAACCTAGTTTGGGACAGATGGTCGGCTAGGAAAAGCGTTCATACGAAAAAAAACAGTCTAACGGAATTAGTTGGATGTTGGTGGATCGTTTGGAGGGTCAGAAATGACTTTATCTTTAGGAAAACCCAGCCGAGCCCGGGAATGGCGGTCCGCAATCTCAATCAGCTGGTGAAGGAGTGGGACTCACTGCTCCCAACCTAAGCGTGTGTGTGTGTGTGTGTGTGTGTGTGTGTGTGTGTGTGTGTGTTTTTTTTTTTTTTTTTTAATTATTATTTTTCTTCTTCTAGGGGCCCGGGCTGCCCCACTCTTGTAGCCTAGTTCATTTCTCTAATGAATGAAGCGGGTAGCGTGCTACCTTTATCTCATTTTTTACTATATCATCACTATCCATGTAGTCGATAGGTGCCTATATCCCAGGCTATGGGATGTAACCAGTGCTTCCATATTTTATCTTTTTCATAACCGTTCTATTTTTAACACGAACTACTTGGATTATTTTTCTAACCACTCAAGCTCCATTACATAAGAAAATGTGAAGATTTGAGTTGGAAGTGATAGATCTTTATAGGTATGTAAAATAAGAGGAAAATTAAATATATACCAAAATTCATGATCGAAATAAAATAAAATAACTCAGAGAATACCATAGAGAAAAATTTTTTGATCAATCTGTGAAAGTGAGAAGTTCGATTATGATATGGAAGTCACAAACCGAACTTGGGTAATTTGGTTTTTCCTTCTATCTCAGGCACTCTACCGTATGGTGTGGAACATATGGTAATTCTTTACCAGAATTCGTATGAGAAGATGGCAGGACCAATACCCCGTTATATAGAGTTCAGATCTACTTTCCATCAATGTCTGATTAGGATTGTATTTAATTTAAATAGATGGGATATGGATAAAACATATCATATCAAGTAGTTTTATATTTATTAGAATTAACCTTTATCTATAGTAAATTCAGATTTGAATATGATTAATTAGGCCATATTTATGAAGATCCTAACAGGAAGTGGTAGCAATGGGAGATTCAATTAAATTTATGTCATTAGTGGTGCAACCAACCCTATCGGAAAGAATCAAGGAGAAACAGAAGGCTAACCAAAGCCTCCAGAAGATATGCCTTGAGGTTGAGGGTGGACATGCAAGGAGAGTTTCATATTGAAGCTCATAATGCTTTTCGGTTTCGTAATCGATTGTGCATGCCAACTGATGCAGAAATCCGAGAAGAAATTTTGATAGAAACTTATTGATCTTTGTATTCTATCCGCCCTGGCGGCATGAAAATATATAATGAAAATTATGTTTTTAAAAATTTGAGAAAATAGAGTTTCAACTAAATAAAACTCAAAATTATAGGTTACTATTGTAAAATGGAATAGTTCTCAGTGAAATAAAAACTACCGCCTTAAGGTTTGACAGTGTTGGAAGTTGCGGTGAAGCCCGTTTTCTCATTATACACGGCAAAAGCGCGAGTTAAAGAGAAAACCATAAGTGGTCAATTTGAAAAAAAATGAGTTTTTGAGCAAAAGTGTGATATTTAATGTGTCAAATTATGTGAAAATCCATGAAAAGGTGCCGTTGTATAAAATATACGCCAACCACTTTTGGTTGATCTAGGTCAATTTGTCTATGCAGAGCTCAAATGAGTTTCCGGTGTGGTTATTTGCCAAAATGATCGATAACTTGTGTTTCAGTTCGGAATTCACGGAAATGTCTTCATAATTGCGGTTTTCACTATCGAGCCTTCTTTGCTGGTTGATCCATATTGTTAGGTGTATCTGGTGTTCCGGAAGGAGTCGCGGTGAGTTCCAGGGCCGACACTCGGTCTTCCGGTGACCCATGTTAGCACATTTTTATACTACATCAGTTATTTGACGTGGTCTTTGTATGTAGCTGCAACGACCCGACTCGTTAGCAATAATAACTCGTTGGGCCCAGACAACCGGCCCAAAATGATCAAGCCCAATTATTATTAGTAATGTGCGAGGCCTCATATAAACTGATTGGAATCAGTATCCCATCCGATGTGGGACTGTTGGGGGCATTACAAACTTCCCCTGTTTAGACCCTGACGTCCTCGTCAGGTCCAAACCCAGACAGGCAGACAAACCAGGACCAGAAGTATCAGGCGATGTAGAGGTGGCTCCTATGGGTTCAAGAGGTGGCTCCCACCAAGCCCGTTGGTGTAGCACTTTGCCCCGCATAGCATTTAGCTCTCACACTTTTGGCTAGTATTTGGCTCTGATACTAAATTGCAACGACCCTACCTGCTAGCAACAATAACTCGTTGGGCCCAAACAACCGGCCCAAAATGCTTAAGCCCAGTTATTATTACTAGCGCGTGAGACCTCATATAAACTGATCGGAATCAGTATCCCATCCGATGTGGGACTATTGGGGGCATTACAGTAGCTGCATGGACACCCAAATGGGTGCATTTTGGGGTAGCGAGTGATTTACCTTGATAGTCGGTACCCTCTATGACACTCTATGGGTTTAGAAGTGTTCTAGTGAATTTTTGAGAATTTGGCAGGTTTTTGAAAATTGGTAAAAGGAATCGATTGCCCAATCGTATTGCCAGGTGGACAAATTGACTTTGGATCACTTAGTTGTTGGTGATGTGGTTGTGGAGCCATCCTTGGCTGACCACAGGTGGTCCTTGCATTCCAACACCAAAGTGGTGCTTGGAATTGTGGGTTCAGGCTTTTTGGTTTAACTGTTGGATTTAGAGTATACAGCCATGGTTGTTGCTGGTCGGAGACTGTCATAGTCACCTTTCGACTGGCAATGACTCTTTGAGGATGGTATGTAGTTGCATGTCTGTAATATATCGAATCTTCGAATCGTAATGCTAACTTTGATCATATTGATCAAAGTGTGGTATGTGGGGGATAAGCGAAGTCCCCGAGTTGCCTTGAAGGCGTTGGGATGGTTGGAAGAGTGTTTCGGGAGTATTTAAGCGTTTTTGGCGCAAACCTAGCTCGAAAAGGGACTTCGAGATGTTAAGTTTGCTGGAAATGCAGAAAATGCATTGAGTACCGATACTAGGACTTGGGGTACCGGTACCCAATACGAGGACAAATTGAGCTGCTCTCGGGTTTAGGTACTGACTTGGTGGTACCGGTACTGGTAAGGCGGTGTACCGGTACTGGTTGTTGAGTACCGGTACTCAGTTAATTACATAAAAGGTCAGCTCTTGGGTTTGGTTGCTGCATTGGTGTGTATTGGTACTGCGTAGCTGGTACCGGTACTGGAGGTACCGGTACTTGGCAGTGCGTACCGGTACCCTGTATAAAACCCAATTACGCAACATTCGGGTTGAGGTACCCGGTGGCGGGTACCTGTACTGGAGAGCTTGCGTACCGGTACTCCAATTCGAGTACTGGTACTCAGCACTGCAAAGGGCTAAAATTAAATAATTTTAGATGGTAATTGTTGGAGGGTTAAATTGCAATTGTGCTAACCTATATAAGGGGCCCAATGCAATAACTCTTCATTTACGGGTAATAGCTATCTCCTTCTTATTTTCTTCTCATTCCCCTCTCATTCTCTCTCTAGAAATTCTCCCTCAAGGTGGAATTGGAGGAGATTGAAGGAGTGGATTAGGAGTGGATTAGAGCACTTGAAGGTGAAGGAGTTCTAAGGCAAGAAAGGACTAGCAAGGGAGTAAAGGTAAGTTCCTTGCATCTACATGCTAGGGTTTAGAGTAATTACCCTAAATTGCATGTTTTTATGATTCTTAGTATTTGAGAGCTTGAACTACTCCATGAAATCGTAGGAAATTTGAGTATACTTGGTGCATGCAAACCCTAGGATTGAAATTAGGGTTTTGTTGGAATTGAGGCCTATATTGAAATTGAACTCTTGTATTCCTAATTGAAGGATAATTCGATGTGTTGGGCCACTTGGATTGAAGTTCCAACGAGTCTACGACGCCCTATTGAAGAAAAACCTCATTTTGCTTTCGTTAACGTTGGGTCGAGGGAAATAGGCTAAGATAAATTGTGGGACTTGAATTTTCGCATCTTGGCATCCCTACAAGGTGGGTGGTGCTATCCGAAACCATTGGATTTCTCGTTATGTCTATGTCATATTTGAGCACATGTGTGTAAACATAATATTCACGCATTGTAGGGTTAGATGGCAATATATGTAACCTCTTGCATGCTTTTAATGTAAAGATGTATGAGAATTGGCAATAAAACTTTGGACATGAGAACCCTATAGATGTATGAACCAAGTTATAAACTATGACAATATAGTAAACAAGGAGACATTATGACTAGATGGATTGAATAGCACCTAGAGACATGATTGTCAATTATGAGGAGCCATAGGATCTATCTAGATTGTATCAAACACCTAGAGGGGGGTGAATTGGTGTAACGGCCAAAAACCACAAATCTCAACGCGATAAAAGTAAATGCGAAAAATAGAAATCGCACTGAGATTTACGTGGGAAAAACTCTAATTTGGAGTAAAAACCCACGAGACCAACACGCGAAAAAATAATTCACTAAGAGAAAAAATTACAAGGTGATTACCGACTCCACAGACTCGACCTCTCTTAACCTCCTATGAATCTCGCGCAATCCTCCGGGTTGTCCACGCCGTCACGTTCGAATCCACGAATGCCTCGCACACGTCCGAATCCACGAACGCCACTTGAATCCACGAGCCCACGATCCGTATCCTCGAACCGCCTTCGATCACGCCGAATCCACAACGTCGTCCATGAAGAACATCATGATTATGGTGATCCTTCGCTTAGAGTACAAATGAAAACCAGAGAAGAACCTCTAAGCGAAGCGTAGATCAACTCGACGTATAGATCTCAACTTTCAGTACCTCGAATTGACCTAAAAGAGGCTACTTTGTAGAAAACAAGTTTAGGACGAAATCCAAGACTCTAGGGTTTCTCAAATATGTATTCTCATGATGTTCTATGAGTTAGAGAACCCTTATAGCTTATTTATAGACCTTAGATCAATTAGAGTCGGAATAGAAAGTTTTCAAATTTTTACACTACGTACCGGTACTGCATCAAGTTGGTACCGGTACCAAAAGATGACACAGAAAACTTTTAAGCACTGAGAACCGGTTAACAAGCCAATGCTGTACCGGAACCAGATCAGTACCGGTACCAAGTCAGTGCAGTACCGATACCCTATGCAGTTTTCAGCATAACTACATTTTCGAGTTTCAAAAGTTCCAAAACATTTTCTAATCCACTAAACTTTGATTTTCATGATTCTAATGTCTATAACTAAGTATGAATTACCATATTATGAATTGAAAGCTTACCTTAGTATCGTGATTCATATCGTGAGTTATTTCTGATTTCTTCGAAGTCTTGGATTCCTCGATCTTCAACAATATGCATCGATCTTTCAAGACTCCGACTCAATTCACGAAACTTGCCAACACATAATACTTAACAATCTCCCCCTTTGGCAATTTCGTGACAAAACTCAAAAACTCAAAAATTACATCATAAATGAACAACAAAATTCAACATCATTACCAAAACATTGAACCCTTCGCGTATAATCCAAATACAATATGAAGTTCAAAATTACAACATCAAAACTTAAAACCCCTAAAACAAACTCTATGACTTAGACAAAATTAGGAGTCTTGAAGTCTTGATTTCCTGCAAAACAAATTATCCAAAGATGATGTAGAAATTTAAAAACATTAGTCATTCTTACACCTTCAAGTTCTTCTCTTCTTCTCCTTTGATCTTCAATTCTTCATCCCCTTTGCTCAATACCTGTCCACCTATGTTCTCTCCCTTTTTGTCAAAAAATTGCCAAAACAGAGCATATAGAGAGAAAACATACTGGAAACCAGAAAAGTAGTCATGGCATAGGTACATACCTAAAGCAAAAACAAAGACAAGTAAAGCAAAACTAAACGGAACATCGTCCTAGGAGAAAAGATAAAACAAAGATACTAAAGCTCGAAAATAATATCACTCGGTGTCCTCCTCAGCATCATCATCATCTCCATCTCCATCTCCATCTCCACCAGCATCAGGTGCACTAGTAGCCGGTGGAATAAGTGGATGTGAAGACGTCGACCTAGTATAAGTAGGAAAAACATCATCACGTCGACATCCAAGTGTCTCCATTATCCTCTTCATCCCCTCTTCCAATCGCTTGAAGCCTTTCTTTATAGCATGCTTCTCACGGTGAAGTGACTCGACAGTAATCACTCCCCCTGAGCTTGAGGATCCCTTGTGCTTTGCACGATGTGGAGGTGCTGAACTAGAAGCTGCTCGTGACTGTCCCTTTGTCTGCTGAAAAGTCTTCAATGTGCTCACTGACTTGGCCTATGTCACTCCGTCAATCGGTCCAAGGCCATAGTCATACTTGTCACAAGTGACGTCTACCCTATTTTCTTGCAAAATCCGTGTGATCAATGTAGGAAATGGAAGTAGCACACGCTGTCCCGAAGATTGGATCACGTGCACCATTCTTTGCCACATAAGAAATGGAATGTTGATATTTAAACCATCTGCATGCTTGGGGTGGCTAAGTAGATATAGAAGTACAAGCCGATCCCAGCGAATCCTTTTAGTCCCAATAGTCGGTTGAACGTTGTAACAAATAATCAAGGACAAAAGGTGCTACTCAGGCTTCACATAACGCTCCGCTAAGCACGATTTGCTCGTGAATGCCTTCCGCCGCTCCGTCTGAACCTCTGCGGCATGCTTTGAGCGACTTTCATGCTCACGAGCTCCACCTTCTCGTATTACAGGGCCACCTGTGCTTCGCCTAGGAGGAGAACGAGCACCCTTTTTCTTGCGTGATGTTTCCGGTGCCATCCCTTTGCCTTTATCAGTGCGAACAGTCGTTTCTTCCGCCTCCTCGTGGGAGCTCGCTCGATAATCCGAATCTGAATCAGACGACTCGTTTGCAATACGAGTCCTCTTAGAAGCCCCACGACGGCCTCTACCGTGACCGCGACCACGACCACTCCTAGTGGCCATAAGCACCATCAGAACAATAATCAGCGAAAATGCCATTTTTCCTATACAAAAAGAACCCTTGAATGAACAAATTTGCAATAAAAATCTGTAAAAATAGCGAAAAAAATTCTAATAATATTAGAATGAATAATAACACTATTTTTAACTAATTCAAGCAAGATTTATCATTAAAAGTGGCATTCAACATGTAATCCCGAAATTCCATAGATATCAAGTTACAGATCATAGATCAGCAAAAAATAACACATTAAATCATGATCTAAATGTTCTAGAAGCGAGAATACATGCATATAAACTGAATCACAGCAAAAAATTGCAAGAAAAATGGTTCAAAACAGATAACGATCTTCGTCTCGGAGTTCATTCGAAAAACAGCAAGAACGCGAGTAAATGATTAAATCTGAAGAAAATACTTACAAATCTTTGAAGGAATCACGTGGATCTGGAGTAGGAGAGTGTGGGGAACTTTAGAAAGAGAAAGCGAGCAATTTCGTTTTGATTTGGGGAAGAATAAAACCCGTAACCGGTTTATAAAACCACTGTCTACAGTGCTGGTACCGGTACGCGGGATTTAGTACCGGTACCAGTTGCCAGAATTCAAAAATTTTGCCTAAAATATGATTCAAAATTAAATTAATTTTATAATAATTAAGGATTGTACTCCCAAAATCATTAGAATGAATATAAAATATTATAAGATTTCTTAATTCATCTAAACATCAAAATTATGTTATAAAAAATAATCTAATGATTCAAAATCATCAAGATGTAACGGTTCATGAAAATTGACTTATAAAAATTCGGCAAAATTGACACCAATTTGTCGTAAAACGATCAAAATAGAGATTTAACTAATAAAATACCGGAGGTGGCTCTTTGAGTATCTTTTCATCCTACCACCTTATAACTTCGAAAAATCTAAAATATTCAATTTTTTTTTCAACCTTTTCGGTTAATCAATTAATTTTCAGGTGGTAGCTTCACACACTTACAGGACGACCGGTGTGGTAGCTCTTTCCTACATGTGGTGGTAGTTTTCACACTCCTTTTGGATGTAACTCTTTCAACATCTTTTTACTCATAGAAGTATCTTTTTTTTTTTTTATTTTAATCATCATTTATTTTTTTTAAAATAATTCAAACTCCCCCTAAATTAGACAATCTCACAATTGAAAGTAATTTTGACAAATTTTAATCTATTAGCGAATATCCATTCATCATATTCAACACACACAACCAAGATAGATTAATCACCAAGAGATCAAATTTGATTCCAAAATTTTGATGAATATATATACTAAGAAATCCTATAATAAATTATCGTCAAAATAATAAAAATGGAGTAAAACCGATAATTAATATAAATTTAACTCAAGATGAATTTGATTACGGCATTTTTTTAAAAAATAATCTCCCCAAATTAATGATTTTAAAGACATCGCCTTTCTCAAAAATTTAATTCCCCATCATCTTCCTCGAAACAAATTTTCAAAAATAATTTCATGCATAAAAAATTGTTTAAACATGTAATGTAATGAATAAAAATATGCAATAAGCACCAATCAAAGCATTACCAGTCAAAGCATTACATATATAAAAACAAACTAAGATGAAGAACAAGGAAAGATATCATCTTTCCGGATCCAAACTTGCCGGATTGTTGGTTGTCTTGGCTTGTCGACGATAGGCACGATTCGTTTAGACTTTTGATCCACCGTTGGTCGTTTCGTTGCATGTGACTTCGGTTGAAATTGTCGTTGAAGCTTTGAATTTCGGTTTGCTTGTGGTACTCGACTAGATTGAGTTTGCTTTTAATTCCGTGGGGGAAGTCGAGTATTAGTGAGTGCCAACGGACGTTTAGAAATTGCCGGTTGATTTTTCTTATTTTTGTTCGGGCAACTCCTTTTGATGTGTCCTTTGATGCCACATCCATGACACACCTTTTTCTTTGAATTTGTTGAGACTTTTGATGTCGACTTTTGATCCTTCTCAACATAAGTTCTTTCGTATCCGAGGCCTAACTTGTTCGTTTGACCCAATCCGAGCATGTGATCCAATTTCTTCGATCCCGAAGAAAATTTTTGAAAATCGGATTTGAGTTGACGAACTTGATTGGTTAAGACTTGATTGGATATGTAGGTTTTCTTGAATTGTTGCTCCAAAAATCCAATCTTTTCTTGATAATATTTAATCGTTAATTTCGTTTCATCTAGCTTCTTTTGGAGGATCGAATTATTTTTCAATATTGATTCCCTTTCCTCCTCAAGAGCTTTGTTCGTAGTCCTCAAATTGTTGTTTTCCTCTTCAAGGTCCAATAAGCGTCTCCTCAACTTCTTATTATGCTTGGCCATCTTTTTCGATTTGATAAGAAGTTGATTGTATGCTTCCGCTAAATCCTCGTTGTTTGACTCCTCTTCGCTTTCGCCATTATCGCTCGAAGTCCTATGCAAGGAAGAAGAAATACTAGAGTCAGATAAAACAGAGGATAAACAAACAACATTAGACGAAGGCAAAGAAGTGTTAGTAAATAAAGCAACGTTTTCATTCTTTTCTTCGTCACTTGAGGTTGATTCACTAGAAGTAGAATCATCCCAAGTTTTTACTTGCAAAGCCTTCGGTTTATAAGTTTTCTTAGAAAGACAATCCGTTGAAATATGGCCATAGCCTTTACATTTGTAACATTGGATTTCTCCTTCAAAATTATCTTTTTCTTTAGAAGGTTTTGCAAGTTTCTTATGCTTAGATTTTGAACTTGAAGATTCTTTAGAAAAAGATTTTTGCTTCGAAGATGAAGTCTTGTTGGATTTGTTCTTCCGAAAATTCCGACGAAACTTCTTTGTTAGGAGCACCAATTGATGTTCGAAGTCCGCAATTGATATGTCGCCATCGGAACTCGAGTCCACGTCCTCCTCCTTAGTTGATTTCAATGCAACCCCTGTACTTTTAGAGAAAGACTTGGAAGAAGATTGGTTAGTAGGAAAAGTCATCTCATAAGTTTGCAAAGCATCTACTAACTCTTCGACTTTCATCTCATCCGGATGCTTAACAGTTTCGATCGCGGCAACCTTTGCCCTAAACCGCTCCGGAAGAGTTCGAAGAATTTTTCTAACAACTTTCGATTCAGGAATTTTCTCTCCCAAGTTCGCGCATGTATAAACAACATCTTGAAGTCGCGTATAGTACTCGGTAAATGTCTCATTTTCTTCCAAAAAAATTTAGTCAAATTTGCTCGTTAACATTTGTAATTTTGGGACCTTCCCCAAACTAGTTCCTTCATGCGTAACTTGAAGAGTATCCCAAATCTCTTTGGTGGTTTCACACGTTGAAACACGAGTAAACTCCGTTTGAGATAATGCATTAAACAAAGCATTAATTTTCTTGCCATTAAACGAAGATGACTCGCTTTCATCTTTTGTCCACTTATTTCTCGGTTTAGGGACGTAGCATTATCGACAACTTCGGTGGGATGCTTCCATTCGAATTCGATTGATTGCTATACTCGCTCATCGATTGCAATTAGAAAAGCTCTCATGCGAACTTTTCAATAGGCATTATTAGTGCCATCGAAAAGTGGTGGTCGATTAATGTTACCGCCTTCAGCCATGATAGCAATATATCTGGATCCCGCTCTGATACCAATTGTAAGTTATGAGGAGCCCTAGAATTTATCTAGATTGTATCAAACACCTAGAGGGGGGTGAATACGTGTAACGGCCAAAAATCACAAATCTAAATGCGATAAAAGTAAATGCGAAAAATAGAAATCACACCGAGATTTACGTGGAAAAACTCTAACTTGGAGTAAAAAATCCACGGGACCAACACGCGAAAAAATAATTCACTAATAGAAAAGATTACAAGGTGATTATCGACTCCACGGACTCGACCTCTCTTAACCTTCTATGAATCTCGCGCAATCCTCCAGGTTGTCCACGCCCTCACGTTCGAATCCATGAACGCCTCGCACACGTCCGAATCCACGAACGCCACTCGAATCCACGAGCCCACGATCCGAATCCTCGAACTGCCTTCGATCACGCCGAATCCACGATGTCGTCCATGAAGAACATCATGATTATGGTGTTCCTTCGCTTAGAGTATAGATAAAAACTAGAGAAGAACCTCTAAGTGAAGCGTAAATCAATTCGACATATAGATCTCAACTTTCAATACCTCGAATTGACCTAAAAAAGGCTACTTTGTAGAAAATAAGTTTAGGATGAAATCCAAGCCTCTAGGGTTTCTCAAACATGTATTCTCGTGATGTTCCATGAGTTAGAAAACCCTTAAAACTTATTTATAGACCTTAGAATCAATTAGAGTTGGATTAGAAAGTTTTCAGATTTTTATACTGCGTACCGGTACTGCATCAAGTTGGTACCGGTACCAAAAGATGACACAGAAAACTTTTGAAGCACTGAGAACCGGTTAACAAGCCAATGCTGTACCGGAACCAGATCAGTACCAGTACCAAGTCAGTGCAGTATCGGTACCCTGTGTAGTTTTCAGCATAAATTCATTTTCGGGTTTCAAAAATTCCAAAGCATTTTATAATCCACTAAACTTTGATTTTCATGATTCTAATGTCTATAACTAAGTATGAATCACCATATCATGAATTGAAAGCTTACCTTAGCATCGTGATTCATGTCGTGAATTATTTCTGATTTCTTCGAAGTCTTGGATTCTTCAATTTTTGACAATATGCACCGATCTTTCAAGACTTCGACTCAATTCACGAAACTTGCCAATACATAATGCTTAACAATGATATGCTAGAAAAATGAAACACTTAATGTATGACATCAGTGATATGGAATTCTCAAGGTTGAGGATTAGATCATACTCACAAGTAGTCTGATATGCTTGAGGGTGGTCGCTCCACCTCAAGCGGTGAGCTCCGGAGTTGTCACCAGCTGGGCGGTAGCAGAATTCTCCCCAGCAGATGGTCCCGTCGGGTTGTAGTGGTATTCTCCCCGACAAAAGGGATTTGATTGGTGAGTTGAGGTTAACCAAAAGGGTTAACTAAAAATAATTGGGTAAAGAGAAAGGTAAAGGAAAAACTGCATGCATCATATGTATTACTTCAGTGGTTATACATGCATAGTATATAGTTGCATTAGTTAGAGTTGGTTATCTATCTATTTCTTTCTCTACTTATGCTTGATTAGACCTAGTGGAAAGTCGGCGGGGTCGGTGGCCGAACCCATTGGAAACTTCTTGCAGTTCTCACCCCACTCTTTTTGCAGATCCTAGCGCGAGCTGGGCGATTGAGGATCGCGGCAAGGGCATAGCGCCCTAAGTAGTGGACTCCTGTGGCACTAGTTGTACTCCTATGTTTATCTTTTATTTTGATGAAAAAAACTTGTATAATGGGAGATGTATTATGTACATAGTGATGTATGAAAAAGAGAGTTGTATTTTGGTTAAAATAATCAAAGCTCAATGTATAGATGTAATAGTTAGTATTTTACTTTCACTTGCTTTTGTTGCTTGCTCTCGTGCAAGCCATATTGAAATTTTTCTGGGCATTTTTGTATACATGCTACTGTGTTGTGGTTGAGCCTTGGGCGGACAGGGAAGCTTCTGTCCGTTCGGCGTCTGCGCGCGTGCCTGAATAGACTAAATTGGCTGTCACAGGGCGTGACAATGTCGTTCTATTGTCGAAATTGGTAACTTTGAACTTGGCAGGCAAAAACTCCACAACTACGGCGCACTCCTTGTGCATTTGGACACCAGGACTTGCATGGATGTACTTCGGGTTCTCGCTAGTTGAAATCAACTAGAGTGGGTGTTTCTACCTTCTGCTGATTCCTACGCGAAAATTGGCATATGCTGGAATCTATTAAAGCATAGTTTCAGTGTCGGGGTCTGTATTGGTGCGCACCTTGTGTGCGGTTGTTTCAACACCTAAATTAGTATATTTTGCGGGCAGCAGATGGTCTAAAGAGACCTATGGTTTGTCTCGAGATGCTCCAAAAAATTATTTCTTAGTGTTAAATTTGTATTTTTAAACAGTGTTTTGTATGATGAAGTTTATGTTAAGCAGCCTTAGGAGTATGAAGTTGAAGGGTAGGAAGATAAGGTGTGTAGGCTTAAAAATGTACTCTTTAGCTTCAAGCAAGCACCCCGGGCTTGGTATAGCCAGATCGATGCTCATTTTTTGCAAACCGATTTTAGCCAAAGTGAGAGTGAGCCTATGCTTTATGTGAAGACCCAAGATACAAAAATTTTGATTGTGTTTTTGATTGTGTGTCTTCATATAGATGATCTAATATACTGTGGTAACTCTCAAAACCCAATTGATTAGTTTAGAAGTCATACAGTGTAAAAGTTTGAAATGACTGATTTGGTTTTATGAATTATTTTTTCACTACAACAAAAACGGTCTATAGCGACACTTTTAAATGTAGGTACATGTCAAAAAAGTGCTACTAGCTAAAATTACCGATACTTTTAAAAAGTGTTGCTATATGTGGGGTCGCTAGGTATATAGTGACAGTTAAAGAGTGTCGCTATAACCTAAAAGAGTGCTGCTAATTTACCAACACTTATTTAAGCATTTAGCAACCGCCGAAACTCTATCTCGTTGGCTGCGGTGGCAGAGGAGGACAACAGGAAAGGCTCTTCGTCTAGAATTTCAGTGGATTGAGTGAAGAGAGAAGAAAAGATGGTAATTGATTTTTCTTTTTTTTTCTTTTCTGTTTGTAATCGGGCCAAATGGACTGGGTGTGGTGGGTTGAGTAGAGTAATCTTTTATTTTTGGTTAGATTGGGCTTTATATTTAGGCATTAGTAGATGTTTTTTTAAGTTTTAGCATAAATGTGACACTTACTCAAAAGTGTCCCAAACATGTGTCCTTATAACCTAATTTTGTTGTAGTGTTTGGGGCTCGAAGTAATACAAGGCGGAAAAGGAATTTTTGTGTTGCAAAAGAAATACATATCAAACTTACCTAACAGATTTGGACTGAAGGATTGTAGTCCAGTGGCAAATCCTATGGGAACCAATATGAAGTTTCCAGTTGAAGATTGTGTAGAAAAAGTTGACACTAATGTGTGTAGGAGTATGATTGAGAGCTTATTATATGTAGATCACACCAGACTGGAAATTATATTTACAACAAGCCTTTTTTCACGATTTATGGAATATCCTAGCAAGATTCACATGCGCGCAATGAAGCGAATATTGAGAAATTTGAAGGGGACTAGTGGCAATGGATTATGGTTAACACTATCATTTTTTCTTTATTTGGTTTTTTTTTTATAGTGATTGAGCAGGTTCTATTTATTACCGGAGAAGCACAAGCAAGTTCGTGTACAAGCTAGGTTCGAGCACAGTGTGTTGGTCCTCAAAGATACAAACACACAACGGCGATGTCATTTTTCCGAGGCCGAGTATGTCGTAGTCACCGGTGCAGCATGTCAAGTAGTTTGGTTACGGCAGATTCTATGCGACTTGCATCAGAAACAATTGGACTTGACGTTCATCTATTGCGACAACCAAGTGACGATTGCTATGGCAAAGAATCCGGTGCACCATAATTGCACCAAGCATATTGACATTCGTCACCACTTCATTCGAGATCAAGTGGCAAAGGGCAATATCGAGTTGGTTATATTTCCACCCAAAAACCAGCTTGCGGATATTTTCATCAAGGCTCCATTGCCATTAGAGAAATTCATTTTACGCCATGAAGAACTTGGCGTCATAGAATTTGATCTTACGGGGGCAATTAAAGATGAAATCAAATCATTAGCTAGATTTTGTTAAAGATAAAATCAAATCATTAGTTAGATTTTTTTTTTTTTTTTACTATATATGTAGTTATGAAAGCTTGACTTCTAGATTGTTAATCAGTCTGGATTTTAGTTTTGCATCGTTATCCATTTGTTAATTATTCTTCACCTTAATAAAAATATTTATTCTATTTTGAGAGAAATAAAAAAATATTTAGTTTCTATTTTTATTTTTATTTTTATTTTTATTTTGTTGCTCTCTTGCCCGTGCACCGTCATAACAACTTTGGTGGACGACAATGAAACTATGAAACCCATCTCAAAGGGAGATCGATACTTCACAGTGGTTTAATTGAAGTCTGACCCTTTTGATAAAAAACTTACATAAAAAAATGATATGGACACAACATAACAAACGTCTGGATCGATCCAAGTCGTTTTGCTTATTTAACTCCCTAAATATATAGAGGAACATTGAGATTCACTTGAAATTTTTATTTCTAAATCAACTCAGGAATTTAAAAAGCAAACCCACTATATATATTTTTGCGTTCAGATATAGATATTTCAAAATGTCATCTCTCTCTCTCTCTCTTTTCTTCTCTCTCTCACTCAATCTCGAGCGCAATCCTCTTCAGCAAACGTTAGTTTGTGCTTGTTGATGTCGAACACCATCCGATAGTTCTGCTGCAACACG
Organism: Ananas comosus; assembly: GCF_001540865.1. Classification (NCBI taxonomy): domain Eukaryota; kingdom Viridiplantae; phylum Streptophyta; class Magnoliopsida; order Poales; family Bromeliaceae; genus Ananas; species Ananas comosus. The sequence continues at coordinate 6,965,004 of NC_033632.1, read as the reverse complement.
GCTCCGAGCAATGTTTGCGAGCGCTTCTTGATGAAGAGACAAAACTTGCTCGACCCCTCATCGATGTAGAACATGTTTGCCGCCTTTGGGCGGAAAACAGCACCTCTAAAATGAAACCCTATGGTCGGGTAGGCTGCGAACCCCCTCGGCTTCTTGTAACACAACTGCAGCCTCAGCGGTTCCGAACCCTCAACCCTCACAAGACTCTGATACTTTCTGAAGTGTTCCTCTAAAGACTCGACCAGAGTATCGAAGGCCGTGCCGGTCAGGTAGGTGAGCCATGAGCCCGAATCTACAACGCAGCCGCGGGACCAGTCTGGCCCCGGTGCGAAAGTATTCGGCGGCAGATGAAGCAGCCGGCCGTCAATGCTAAGATCCTTTAGGTCGAGAGGGTAATGCAAGGTCGCCGGGTCCGACAGGAGCCGCGTAGTTTGCGCGTTCTTGATTCGCTCGATGTCGCTGCCGAACCGAAGATGGCTTGTCCCGTTGTGATGCGGCGAGACCAGGCAGTACGAGAAGCGGCCCTTCGCCCGGGTTCCCAGCTGCCTTATGAAAGACCTTGGGCCAGTTCCCATGCCAATTATCCCGCCGACGGCCCGGCTTCCTGGGTACATGTCAGGGCTGCTCGAGTACGAGCAGCCGAACACCACACCGTTCACAGTCTCCGAGCCGCCACCCAGGTTCGACGCAAGCGCGAAGTGATCGGCCGCTAGAGCACCCTTCGTGTAGGTATCATCACCGTACCTGAAATAATGAGTTTGAATTTCCACAGACATGTTTAGATACTACATAGCTCACAGAAATTGAAAAATGAAATGATAAATCCTCCTAATTAATATGTTTGGTTCAGAATAAAAAATAAAAACGGAAATTGAAAAACGAAATGATAAATCCTCCTAATATGTTTGGTTCAGAATAATTAACAATCGGAATCCGTACGACTACTTTGTTCTTTCGATATGTAAAATTTTCAATTCTCAAAATAAAATTTAAATTAAGATACAAAATATAAAAATAGTTTAAAATTGAGTTTGCACCTCAAAACATAAAATTCAAATTCAAATTCAAATTCAAACTAAAATTTAAATATCAAAATTTACATCGATCAAAATATTGAAATAATAAGCCAAAATATTAAATGTAATTTTTTTTAAAAATTAAAATTTAAAATTGAGTGGACTACTCAAAATGTAATACTAATTTTTTGATTTGACTCAAATTCAAACTAACAATTAAATTTAAATTTAAATTTAAATTTATAGATCAAATTCAAAATGTTGGATTGAATTTATATTTTAATTTAATACCTAAATCAAAATCTAGAATGAAAACTTAATTTCTAAATTTAAAATTTTATTATAATTTAAAATTAAAGTCAAAAAATTAAATTAAATTTTAAATTAAAAATGCAATATAATTGAGATATTTTTCGCTGGGATTCAATTTCCAATTCTAGGCTAGAATGAAAAAAAAGTGGTAATTGCAGAAATTCCCGTTCATTCGGAAATCGGAATTTGAATAGAACTCTCGAGTTCCAAACATTTACAAATAAATTTGTTTATTCCGATTCCGATTCCAAGATTAAAAAATGGGCGAATCAAACACGCCCTAATTCTTGATTAGCATGTACATTCCAGCGTTCACCTACTTAATTTCAGGCCTAAATTTAGGATCAAACTTTGCTTGAAATTAATTCGAGCCGAACTCGAGAGAGCCTAATTTCGAGTCGAGCTAGATTAAGCCCTAAACGAGTTGTTTGAAATTCTTAACATCATACGATCAATAGTTTATTTTTTATAAAATATTACCTAAAGTTTGATACAAAAATATGTCTAATAGTTCAATATACAAAATAAATACATGAATTACGGTATTATAATATTAAGAAAAACATTTTAGGGGAAGCGAATCTACAATCAAGTGAAAGAGAGCGCGAGAGAGAGTAATTAGAGTAGGGTTTTACCGATTTATTAGTTTTGTAGGCCAGCAAATATGCCCAATAATCTAAACTCATATACATATGATTAAAATGCATAATATATATTATTATATATAATTAAAATATATATTATATTATATATAATTATACAAATATATAAAAGTATTTTTAAGATATATATATATATATATATATATATTAGATACTATTATCATTGAGCTCTTATTTTTTAAAAATACCAAGTTATTGGTGCTTGCAAGTTTTTAGTCTTTGGATTAAGGAATGTGGGGTTAGAATTATATTAGTCCTCTAGGATTGAGTGGTGGGTTTGTTGACTAGTATAATCTAAACGGGTGGAATGATCAAAATAGTAGATCTAACGGCAGAAAACTTAAAAGCACCAAATGCTTGATGCTTTCACTAGTACCAAAGCCCGACTCTCTCTCTCTCTCTCTCTCTCTCTCTCTCTCTCTCTCTCTCTCTCTCTCTCTCTCTCTCTCTCTCTCTCTCTCTCTCTCTCTCTCTCTCTCTCTCTCTCTCTCTCTCTCTCTCTCTCTCTCTCTCTCTCTCTCTCTCTCTCTCTCTCTCTCTCTCTCTCTCTCTCTCTCTCTCTCTCTCTCTCTCTCTCTCTCTCTCTCTCTCTCTCTCTCTCTCTCTCTCTCTCTCTCTCTCTCTCTCTCTCTCTCTCTCTCTCTCTCTCTCTCTCTCTCTCTCTCTCTCTCTCTCTCTCTCTCTCTCTCTCTCTCTCTCTCTCTCTCTCTCTCTCTCTCTCTCTCTCTCTCTCTCTCTCTCTCTCTCTCTCTCTCTCTCTCTCTCTCTCTCTCTCTCTCTCTCTCTCTCTCTCTCTCTCTCTCTCTCTCTCTCTCTCTCTCTCTCTCTCTCTCTCTCTCTCTCTCTCTCTCTCTCTCTCTCTCTCTCTCTCTCTCTCTCTCTCTCTCTCTCTCTCTCTCTCTCTCTCTCTCTCTCTCTCTCTCTCTCTCTCTCTCTCTCTCTCTCTCTCTCTCTCTCTCTCTCTCTCTCTCTCTCTCTCTCTCTCTCTCTCTCTCTCTCTCTCTCTCTCTCTCTCTCTCTCTCTCTCTCTCTCTCTCTCTCTCTCTCTCTCTCTCTCTCTCTCTCTCTCTCTCTCTCTCTCTCTCTCTCTCTCTCTCTCTCTCTCTCTCTCTCTCTCTCTCTCTCTCTCTCTCTCTCTCTCTCTCTCTCTCTCTCTCTCTCTCTCTCTCTCTCTCTCTCTCTCTCTCTCTCTCTCTCTCTCTCTCTCTCTCTCTCTCTCTCTCTCTCTCTCTCTCTCTCTCTCTCTCTCTCTCTCTCTCTCTCTCTCTCTCTCTCTCTCTCTCTCTCTCTCTCTCTCTCTCTCTCTCTCTCTCTCTCTCTCTCTCTCTCTCTCTCTCTCTCTCTCTCTCTCTCTCTCTCTCTCTCTCTCTCTCTCTCTCTCTCTCTCTCTCTCTCTCTCTCTCTCTCTCTCTCTCTCTCTCTCTCTCTCTCTCTCTCTCTCTCTCTCTCTCTCTCTCTCTCTCTCTCTCTCTCTCTCTCTCTCTCTCTCTCTCTCTCTCTCTCTCTCTCTCTCTCTCTCTCTCTCTCTCTCTCTCTCTCTCTCTCTCTCTCTCTCTCTCTCTCTCTCTCTCTCTCTCTCTCTCTCTCTCTCTCTCTCTCTCTCTCTCTCTCTCTCTCTCTCTCTCTCTCTCTCTCTCTCTCTCTCTCTCTCTCTCTCTCTCTCTCTCTCTCTCTCTCTCTCTCTCTCTCTCTCTCTCTCTCTCTCTCTCTCTCTCTCTCTCTCTCTCTCTCTCTCTCTCTCTCTCTCTCTCTCTCTCTCTCTCTCTCTCTCTCTCTCTCTCTCTCTCTCTCTCTCTCTCTCTCTCTCTCTCTCTCTCTCTCTCTCTCTCTCTCTCTCTCTCTCTCTCTCTCTCTCTCTCTCTCTCTCTCTCTCTCTCTCTCTCTCTCTCTCTCTCTCTCTCTCTCTCTCTCTCTCTCTCTCTCTCTCTCTCTCTCTCTCTCTCTCTCTCTCTCTCTCTCTCTCTCTCTCTCTCTCTCTCTCTCTCTCTCTCTCTCTCTCTCTCTCTCTCTCTCTCTCTCTCTCTCTCTCTCTCTCTCTCTCTCTCTCTCTCTCTCTCTCTCTCTCTCTCTCTCTCTCTCTCTCTCTCTCTCTCTCTCTCTCTCTCTCTCTCTCTCTCTCTCTCTCTCTCTCTCTCTC
>NC_033632.1:6959331-6960684 GCF_001540865.1 Ananas comosus | reverse complement strand
TCTCTCTCTCTCTCTCTCTCTCTCTCTCTCTCTCTCTCTCTCTCTCTCTCTCTCTCTCTCTCTCTCTCTCTCTCTCTCTCTCTCTCTCTCTCTCTCTCTCTCTCTCTCTCTCTCTCTCTCTCTCTCTCTCTCTCTCTCTCTCTCTCTCTCTCTCTCTCTCTCTCTCTCTCTCTCTCTCTCTCTCTCTCTCTCTCTCTCTCTCTCTCTCTCTCTCTCTCTCTCTCTCTCTCTCTCTCTCTCTCTCTCTCTCTCTCTCTCTCTCTCTCTCTCTCTCTCTCTCTCTCTCTCTCTCTCTCTCTCTCTCTCTCTCTCTCTCTCTCTCTCTCTCTCTCTCTCTCTCTCTCTCTCTCTCTATATATATATATATATATATATATATATAGAGTCTGGCTATTATACTATCGATAGTACCAAGCCCTTGGTACTATTGAGTTTTCTACCGTTAGATCTACCCTTTGATCATTTCTACCCGTTAGATTATACTATTAAACCAACCACCCACTCAACCCTAGGGGAGCACTATCAATTTAACCGGAGACCATTATCATCCTAACCGCACATCTTTTCATCCAACGGCCGAAAACTCAAAAGTACCAAGGACTTGGTACTATTGATAATATATATTGTAGCATATATATATATATATATATATAGTAGAGCTACTATGTTATCGAAAGCATAACGGATCTGGTGCTTCCGACTTTTTGGCCCTTAGATCAGCCCCTTTAATTTTTTGTAACATTTGGATTAATATTATTACCCTATGGGGACCACTCAATCTTAATAGTACTACTCAACTCTAAGGGGGCTGCAATCATCCCTACCGTACAATTTTTGATCCAAGGGTCAAAAAATAGGAAGGATCAAATCCTTTATACTTCTAATAGTATAGTAGCTCTACACTATATATATATATATATACATATAGTTGGACTGGGCTACTATTAGTAGCAAAATTCCATTGTTGCTACCAGTTTTTTAGCCTTTTGATCAACTCTTTTCATCATTTCTAACCATTAGATTAAATACTATAACTCAGTGGGGACCACTCAACCCTAGGGGGACCACTCAACTCTAACTGACTAATATCATCCTAACCCTACAATTTTTCATCCAAGGGTTAAAAACTTGATAGCAAAAAGAGCGTTTTACTATTAATAGTATTCCAGCCTAATTTTATATATATATATATATATATATATATATATATATATATATATATATATATATATATATATATATATATATTTATGTTATATTTGAATTTATATTTTATAAATTTAGATTAAGGGCGTGTTTGGTTCGTTTCTTTTTTACCATGGAATCGAAATCGGAATAGGTGAATCCGTTTGT
>NC_033632.1:6936902-6957359 GCF_001540865.1 Ananas comosus | reverse complement strand
TGCGTCATCAATTTGGGAAGTCTGATCATCGAAACAAATCAGGCTAGTACCTTGCCGTTTACTTACCAATAGTATTCTAGCAAAAACTCTCTCTCTCTCTCTCTCTCTCTCTCTCTCTCTCTCTCTCTATATATATATATATATATATATATATATATATATATATATGAGTAGAGTTACTATGTTATCGAAAGCATAACGGATCTGGTGCTTCCGACTTTTTGGCTCTTAGATCAGCCCCTTTAATTATTTGTAATATTTGAATTAACATTATTACCCTATGGGGACCACTCAATCCTAAGGGTAATACTGAACTCTAAGGGGACTGCAATCATCCCTACCATACAATTTTTGATCCAATGGTCAAAAAATAGGAAGGATCAAATCCTTTATACTTCCAATAGTATAGTAGCTCTACACTATATATATACATATATATATNGCACACTCGCAGTGCCCTAAAAGAGAGAAATTGAAACCAACGGCCGAAAACTCAAAAGTACCAAGGACTTGGTACTATTGATAGTATAGTAGCGTAATTCTATATATATATATATATAGAGAGAGAAAGAGTTTTACTGTGCTACTAACGGTAGTAAACTGCTCGGTTTACTACCGATTTATTTATGATGATAGAGTTTCCAAATCGACGATCGGCACCGTTGAACATGATCTAGACCATTTAAATTATCTAAAAATAAAATTTCATGATTTGTTGGCATCACTAACTGAACGATCAAAGGGTCACAAAATCTATAATTTTAATGGCCGATATGATGCGTTTGCTCGTTTAACGGTATAGAAGAGTTCAAATCAACTAAATTTTTGTTAAAATTTTTTTTAAACTATTTAAAATAAGATCTAGACTTTAGATTTCAAATATAAAAATTGTATCATCACTTTTTGAAGGATATTCATTTCCAGCCATTCATTTTTTTGTCACTCGATGGACAAGAGAACAATATCGAAAATGTGTGAAATTTGATTTCCCGATAGTTTAAATAGTTTAGATGATGTTTAACGGTGCCGATCATCAATTTGGAAGCTCTATCATCGAAAACAAATCGGTAGTAAACCTTGCCGTTTACTACCGATAGTATTCTAGCAAAACTCTCCTCTCTCTCTCTCTCTCTCTCTCTCTCTCTCTCTCTCTCTATATATATATATATATATATATATATATATATATATATATATATGAGTAGGTTACTATGTTATCGAAAGCATAACGGATCTGGTGCTTCCGATTTTTGGCTCTTAGATCAGCCCCTTTAATTATTGTAATATTTGAATTAACATTATTACCCTATGGGACCACTCAATCCTAAGGGTAATACTGAACTCTAAGGGGACTGCAATCATCCCTACCATACAATTTTTGATCCAATGGTCAAAAAATAGGAAGGATCAAATCCTTTATACTTCCAATAGTATAGTAGCTCTACACTATATATATACATATATATATGTATATATATATATATATTATATATATATATGTATATGTATATATATATATATGTATATATATATATATACATATATATATATATATGGGAAAACTTCAAAAACCCCCCTGTGGTTTCATGCATTCTCACTTTAGTACCCGTGTGTTTAAAACGTATCAATTTGCCCCCTGTGGTTTCGTTTTATCTTTTCAGAAGCTTTTTCGTTAATATTTCGTTAAATTATATACAAAAAACTTCAAATAACCATCTATGTTTATCGAATATTCACTTTAGTATCCTTTAATTTTAATTTTGTCACTGATTTAAGAAAAAAAAATAATAAAATTGATAACAAAAAGAGAAAAATGAAACACATGGGGCAAATTGATACGTTTTAAACCACAGGGTATGAAAGTGAGAATGCATGAAACCACAGGGGGGGTTTTTGAAGTTTTCCCTATATATATATGTATATACATATATATATGTATATATAACATATATATATATATATATAATGTATATACATATATATGTATATACATATATACATATACATATATATATTATATACATATATATATGTATATACATATACATATATATAATATATACATATATACATTATTATATATATATATATATTATACATATATATATTATATATATATATATACATATATATATGTATATATAGTGTAGAGCTACATTACTATTGGAAGTATAAAGGATTTGATCCTTCCTATTTTTTGACCATTGGATCAAAATATTATATATATATATATATATATATAGAGTCCGGCTACTATACTATTATGAGTACGATCGCCCTCGTACTCATAAGTTGTTTTTGATGATAGAGCTTTCGAATCGACGATCTACACCGTTAAACGTTATTTAGAGCATTTGAAACATCTAGAATCAAATTTCATAATTTTTCGACATCATTTACCTTACGATCAAAAGTTCACAAAATTGACAATTTTTAACGGTCGGTATGAGATATTTACTAGTTTAACGGTGAAAAAGAATCGAAATAGGTTGAATTTTTGATAGAAAATTCTATTCACTATCTAAATAAAGATCAATAACTCCGATCTTAAATTGAAGGATCCAATCATCCATTTTTAGGATGTCATTCGATTTTAATCATTCATTTTATACTCGCTTGATGGACTTTATAATAATTTCGAAAATTTATGAAATTTATTTTCTAGAAGTTTCAAATACTATAGATCATGTTTAACGGTGTGGATCGTCGATTCGAAAACTCCAACATCGAAAACAACTTATGAGTAGTAAGGGTTCTATACTCATAAGAGTATAGTAGCCCTACTCTATATATATATTTATATATATTAAGCTTTTCGAGTCTAATTTGAGCGAGCCTAGTAATTCTCAAAACTCGGCTTGAAATAAATCTTTAGTTTTTTTTTTTTGTTCAAGCTCGGCTCATTTAATTTTGAGTCGCGCTCGAATTAGTCGAATATAGAGCCGAATGTGAGCCAAACACAAGCTAGCTCACTTATTTGCCATCCCTGCACACTCGCAGTGCCCTAAAAGAGAGAAATTGATACCACTATCAGGCTCGCTCATTTGCCAGCCCTACAAACATGCAGTGCCCTAAAAGAGAGAAATTGATACCACTATCATCACTCCATCAGTGAATACGTTTTTACAGAAGAGCAGTACTAGCCTACAATCAGTTTTGGTTGTTATCATGAAATCCTATATATCTTCCAAGGACTAATATTAGTCTACTAATCTTATCAATTTATAGGACCTTTTTTGCATTTGGCCTCCTCATAAAAAAATTACTTTCATAAATAACCCATCAAATTTTTAATTATAATTTTGCCTCTATCCTCGTCATGCAGGCCCTACGTAAGTGCCAGGCGAGCAAGGGTAGAGATGCTGAAATAAATTGAACACGATAATTGTAACGTATCGAAACCCGAAACCGATATTCGAACTTTGACCAAATTGCTTAAAGCGTCGAAGAAAAGCGATGAACAAGTTCCTCTCGCATTCCAACGAGTTGGGAAGGGGGAAAAATGAGTTAAAGAAGTGTTAGAATGGTTTTGGCGTCAACCGGCGCGAAGTTGAGCCGAATCGAAGTCAAACAGCAATCTGGAGCTGTTGTACCGGTACAAGGTGGTGGTTGTATCGGTATAACCACTGACCAGAGCTCCGACAGCTCTCGGTTTGTGCAGTCTAGGCGCTGTACCGGTACAAGGTCCTCTTGTACCGGTACAAGACCTGCGAAACCGAGAGACAGTAGCCCTCGGGTTTGTGCAGACCAGGCGCTGTACCGGTACAAGGTCCCCTTGTACCGGTACAAGACCTGCGAAACCGAGAGATAGCTCTCGGGTTTGGCTACTGCTCGGCCTTGTACCGGTATAAGAACCCTTGTACCGGTACAAGAGGCCCCCGACAGCACAGTAAGGTCTGGTGCAAATAAGAAGAAACAGAGGGTTTAGTTGCAATTGTTACAATACTATGACACCCCAAACACCCCTCTCCCTCAGCAGCCACACACACACACACTCCTCTCTCATTTTCTCTCCTCTCTCTCTCTAGAGAACTAAAAGAAGAAGAAGAAGGAGAAGGAGGAGGTGGTGAGGCTTGGGATTTTGGAGCTTTGGTGGTTCTCGGAGCTCTCCAACAAGAAGGAGCTTGCTAGGGCTTGGACAAAGGTGAGTTTAATCACTTATTTGAGTCTAGGGTTTGGATTTTAACCCAAAGTTTTAGGGTTTTGAGCTTGTTTCTAGATTTAGAAACCTTGGGGAGCTATGAAACCATGAAATCCATGGTTTTCATGAAGCCCTCTCATGGTGAATCACTAGGGCTCAAAGTAGATGCCCTAGAGATGGTTCTAGAAGTTTAGAAACCTTATTAGAGAGCTTCCCAAGTGATTCTAATCTTTCTTTTGCTTAGTAATGAGATCAATCTAGGAGAAATGCAAAAGTTGCATGTTAGGGCATCCCAAAGAGGGATTTTGCCCAAGTTAGGTTTTGATCTATTTTGATCATGTAGAAACCTAATTGAGGGTATTTTAAACGCGTTGGAACGCTCAGTTCGACAATCCGACGAGTGTATGCAAAGTTATTGACAAGAACGTCGTTTTCCGTACAGATAGCCGCAGCACGCGGATTAGGGCTTCAAAAATTCCAAGAAATTCACCGAAGCATCCCTGTAACCATCTAAGGTGGGTGGTGCATTCCAAGGATATCGGAAATCTCTCTATGTCTAAGTGTCATACTTTGAGCATTTATGCATTTTGAGCATCTTGGATAATAGGGTTAATTGTGAGTTCTTTTATATAGTCTAATGTAAACTCAAATGCATGTTAAATGTATGTAAGAATGTGAGAATGATGATCCCTATGTATGCATGATTGTGACAAGAACCTAGAAGGGTTAGTAAACGAAAAGTGACACTTTGACATAGATTTAGCAAGTGACATTGATGAGTCTAGAACACTTAGTAAACAAGTGTGGTATGAGTACAAGAACTTGATAGTGTATATGACATTGGTGATAGAAAAGAATGCAAGAACAAGAACGACCGAGATATTATGACATTCAACCTTAGTGTTAAGAGTCATTTGAGCATAGTCTTTCTTAAAGTTAAGGAATGGATTGAATTTGGAATCCTCAAATGTAGGATTTGATCGTACTCACATTAGTCCTTGCTCGAGGTTGTGGTAGCTCCCCCTCGGGCGATGTGCTCCGGAGTCGACATCACTGGGTTGTAGCGAGTATCTCCCCAGAGGGCGGTCCCATCGGGTTGTAGCGGGTATCTCCCCGATTATTGGGATTTTGAGTTGGTGAGTTTGTTGAGGGCGAAACCTACGGGTTAGCCAAGAGATTGGGTATTGACACTATGACCTTGCATTCATCATGAGTATTATATTGTGCATATCATTTTATATTGTTCAGGCATATTAGTGCATTTGCTAGTTGGTTACTTACTTTCCTTTATTCTATTATGCCTGATTAGACCTAGTAGGATAGTCGGCGTGGTTGGTTGCCGAACCCACTGGGAACTTTGTTGTAGTTCTCACACCCCTATTTCCACAGAGCCGGGACCCAGCGAGCCGGCAGACGATCGCGGTAAGGGCATCGCGTCCTAGGTAGAGACCGCCCGAGACATTTATCTATTTAGTTGCATACCCCTTTTGATATATGTCATCTTTTGTACTTGATGATTTAGTTGTTAAAGAAAAGAACATGTATGTTGTGAAAGACCTTTATATTTAAATGCAAGAATGATATTTGAGATCTTGTGATGTAAAAGAAAAGAAATGATGAAAAATGTAATCGATTCCTTAAGTGTTGTTGTTTACTTTCACTCTTGGCTATTGCTTACCCTCGTGCAAGCCATTGTGTATACTTCCGCTTATGCAATGTCTACACTCTATCTGTACCTGTTGTTGGGCCTTGGGCGGATAAGGGAGGCTCTGTCCGCTCGGCGTCTGTATCACGCTCTCGAACCGGCCAAATAGGATCGGGTTCGGGGCGTGACAATAATCCATTTATTGTGTATAAATATGATAAATGATTTACTATGTCTGAGAAAAATATATGTATTGTGAAAAAATATAAGTATTGAATGGAAAGAATATAAGTATGGAACACAGTGAACCATTCATCATATTTGAACACGGTGAATGGTTCACCGTGTTCAACTTGTCTGCGTGACGGGGATAGGGCCAAAATTATTTGTGAAATTTTTTTTTTGAGGGGGTCAAATACAAAAAAGGCCCAATATATATATATTTTTTATTGTTAAAACCCAAAAAGAGTTTTCCATATATGCCCTGATCCTATGAAACTTTCTGAATTATATATTTAGAATTTCTCTTTAAAAAAAATATAAACAGGTTAATAGTAACAGTAGCTTTTGAACTCAAAGAAAAGTTTCACTTTGCTTTCTAAACTTCTATAATTAAATTGATCCATTTTGTCATCTGACACTGATTTTACTGGCAAAAATACAATTTGAATGCTGGATAAGCCATTTTTAAATCAATGCGCGCACTAAGGTTACCAGTTAAAACTTACAAGTTACGAAAAATTTTGAGAGTAAAACTCATTTTAAAAACGGATGAAAAATATTATCCCAGCCAGAAAACTATTTACTGAAATACTTTTCGAAAAAATCAAACATCTCCTTAATGTTTATACATCATCATTCTGTCAACAAACTTAACATTAGATAATGAAAACGGGCCAATTCGGGACATTATTAGAAGTTCAAGGAGCATTAATTAAGTCTGCATTAAAGAATAGGGCAAAAGTGAGACTTTAGCAAATGTCCAAGGGCTAGCTATTAGTGTAATTAAACCAAAGATTCACTAAAGGTGTATTTGGATACTTGTAAAACAACCCGGAAAAAAAAATTTCTGTTGAAAAGTTATTTTCTGCCGTTTGGTGACGCATAAAAAAAAAATTTTGGAAAACTTTTTTTACATATTCGACGAAAACGGGGAGTTTTCGTTCTCCGCTCACTTCGAGCGAAAATGAAAACTTCCGACTGAAAAATCGCGGCGTTTGGAGAGTTGCTTCACGCGGTGCATGAGGTCCACCACCTCGTGGACCGCATGACAGAGGTCCACAGTGGACCTCTCCGTGGACCCCTCTCTCTCTCTCCTCTTTCAATATGCGTGTATATATTGTTATATATATATAATATTTTATTTTTATATAAATATGCTATTATATATAATATTTTATTTATGAATATATAATAATTTATTTTATAGTATTAAATAAATACTATTAAATATTATATTATATACTTATTATATAATATATTTTAAAAATATTTTATTTATAAATATAAAATTATAATATAATATATAGTATGATTATTATTATATATCAAAAATATATAATATATAAAAAAATATATATAATAGGTTTTTATTTATCATTTTCTTTCTTTTTCTTTCAACCAAACAATCACCAAGAAAAATCATTTTCTTTTTTCTATAAATCAAACACTAAACAACGTAAAATTTATTTTTCTCCGAAATTTTTTTTCATCGAAATTTTTTTTTCACTGTTTTATGTGGAACCAAACGGTCCCTGATGGACAACTTAAAATTGAGTACTGGCCTCGTTGGATCGAGTTCCAGGAATCAATAATATCTGATTGATGCTATTTGACAAACCAAAATTATTTGATTAAAATTACTGAAACAGCGTCACTTTGAAAGCTTCAAATGGAAGCTCTTGTGCGCAGTTTGAATCTCTAAAAAAACATATTAATTTGCCTTTGCTTTCAAGAGCGACAGTTATGCATTCATCTTCATTGTTATATCTGGTTAAATTAAGAAAGTGAATACTGGTCAGATTCAACCAATTTATCTTAGTATCTATACCAACTACTCTTTATTTATGTAGTTAATTTAGTCGTTTAATTACTTGAAGTTCAAAATCCTATTCTGTTAAAATCTCTTTTCTCATTTAATTTTTGTTTTTTAAGTTGAGAAGAAATAATTAAGTTCCAAAAACATAGAAACTTGGTTGCGAAAGTATGACATTTATTTTGGAATAATCTTTTTTTTTTTTTTTTCAGAAGAATAAGAAAAGGAGCAAAAAAAATAAAATAAAATAAAAGAGAAAGCCAAAGAGACGAGTAGGGAGAAAAAATACAGCCCTGGTCACATATATACAGTATGTACGTACGTTAGCTTGTAAAAGCACATGTTTCTGATGCAAGTAAGTCATCTCGACTTCGGAGAGGTTGGGAGAGTGCAGCGGGGAGTGGACGGAGTACCTGTGGATAAGCGCCATTCTAAGGCCTTCGCTTTTACTTCTTAGCATGATGGCCGGAGCCATCATCAGGAAGAAAACAAGGATCATCTCGGCCATACTTAAATAGTACTAACATAAGATGGAGAGTATGTGGAAGAAGCGAGTGATGATGCGGGGTACATTTTCTTCTGGCTATATATATGCCTGTATATATAAACGCACTCAAAGAAAATTAAGTGGCTTCTCCTCTCTTTTCTTCTTTTTTTTTTATTTTTTATTTTTTTGAGTATATCTAGATTGTATGGATAACTGACCAATAGGAGATGTCAAACAGTTAACGTGAGATACTGGTCCTTCGAGATACTGGTCCTTTGAATAAAATTATTTGGATGTTGAAAAGTTTTGGTACATGCATATCCAACGCAAGGAAAGTATAAATATTGGAGAAATTAATTATTACATGCACCTCAAAATATACACCGCAAAAGTCGTAGTAGCCCTTGGGAAATTCAGTCTTCCAGTACAGGTGTAACCAAGGAAACAGGGATGTCCATTCCATCCCGCAGGGACTCCGTCTCGCATTCGATCTCGCTCCCTTCCCTGAAAGAGTCGAGGTCTCTCCGGAAATAAAATTCAAAAAATTTTCTTTTATATTTTATTTATTTTTTATTACTCTTTAATTAGTGAATTTAATTGCTCCTTAATTAGTGGATGGAAACGTCGNCCCTTTTTTTTTTTTTTTTTTTTTTTTTTTTTTTTTTTTTTTTTTTTTGAGTATATCTAGATTGTATGGATAACTGACCAATAGGAGATGTCAAACAGTTAACGTGAGATACTGGTCCTTTGAATAAAATTATTTGGATGTTGAGATACTGGTCCTTTGAATAAAATTATTTGGATGTTGAAAAGTTTTGGTACATGCATATCCAACGCAAGGAAAGTATAAATATTGGAGAAATTAATTATTACATGCACCTCAAAATATACACCGCAAAAGTCGTAGTAGCCCTTGGGAAATTCAGTCTTCCAGTACAGGTGTAACCAAGGAAACAGGGATGTCCATTCCATCCCGCAGGGACTCCGTCTCACATTCGATCTCGTTCCCTTCCCTGAAAGAGTCGAGGTCTCTCCGGAAATAAAATTCAAAAAAATTTCTTTTATATTTTATTTATTTTTTATTACTCTTTAATTAGTGAATTTAATTGCTCCTTAATTAGTGGATGGAAACGTCGGACTTTTTTCGAAAATAACCCTGAAATTTTGTAATTGGCAAAATAACCCTCTGAAAATTTTATTTGTAAAACTAACTCTCCTTTCGCTACGTTGGCGCTAGGTGGGATTTTTCTCATAAAGACGGTGAATCGTTCAAAGTCTATGTGCATTTCCCATGAAGACGGTAGATAGTTCACCGTCTTCTCTAAGCGTGGACCCTTCACTACCTTCTCAGCAATTCCCCGCGTATCAACGCCTCTGTCGTAATTCGACGAGAAGACGGTGACTCGTTTACCGTCTAAACAAAGGCGGTGAATCGTCCACCGCCTTAGCTAGCCGTAGACTTCGCCGCCTTCCCCGGCGCCCAGCTCTGCTGGAATAAGACGGTGACTTGTTCACCGTCTTTATTTAATCTTGAAGACGGTAAGTAGTTCACCGTCTTCTCTAGGCGTGGAACCAGACGGTGACTTCTCAGCAATTCCCCGCGTATCACCGCCTTCTCAGCAATTCAGAGAAGACGGTGACTCGTTTACCTCTTTAGGAAAGACGGTAAGTCGTTTACCGCCTTATCTTGGCAGCAAATCCGCCCGACAGCGGGGGGGCATAGATAAGACGGTGAATTGTTCACCGTCTTACTTAAGACGGTCAATGGTTTACCGCCTTATCTGAGCAAGTTTACCGTCTTCAGTGTAGAACTCCACCCAGCTTAATTTCGCCAAGTTCTCGACAGAGGGGCTAAAATACAGATAAGACGGTGACCCGTTCACCGCCTTAACAAAGACGGCGAATCGTCTACCGTCTTATCTAGGCGTAAACCAATGCTAGGACTTAGCCGTTTTTTCCTCCGGTGTTGTTGTATTTGCACTAAAGACGGTGAATGGTTCACCGTCTTTAGTGCAAACAGCAGCACCTGCTGTTTTAAGCTTGATTTTAAAGAAAATTTCAACAAGTTTGACGCAAGTTTTTTCACGATAACAAATTTTTCAACAAGAAACACAAGATCACGAGTGGAATAACAAGATACAATCAACAAGATAAAAATATCAAAAAAAACCCAGAGAAATATACAAATATGCACTAAATTAAGTATTATATAATATTATACAAAGTCTAAGTTATCTAAATAAAAAATATACAATCAGCCTCTCGATCGTCCTCTCCCTCGACGTCCTCGGCCACGTCCTCGTGCACGGCCACGTCCACGTCCACGTCTACGGCCACCCTCTACAACGAGATTAGCAATAGGTATGTCATCAATTGCCTCGATATCGGCCATCGCATCGAGATCTGCAATCATAACGCCCTCGCGATGCTCCGGTATCGCCTGAGTCTCCTCGATAGTGGCTGGTCTAGATGTTGGGCGGGCTTGTGATGAAGACGCGGCATGACGTCGAGAATAGACGAATGTAAAGTGATCTCTAGAGACTGGCGGCGGCAAAAGCAAGTCCAAGTCCAATGGCCTAGTAGGAAATCTCTCAGGGGCGGCGGGTATATCAGCAACATCACTAGGAGATGGAGATCCAGCAGATGTCGGTGTCTGACGGTGGTGATGACCCGATGTCGATGCATGTCCAAAATCTCGACCTCTGATATCAGTGGCGACAGGTATAGTAGGAATGTACTCCAGTACACTATCAAGATCGATATCCATGCCCGTCAATGCCTCCATCACCGCATCGTAAGAAGGTCGATCATGAACTAGGCTCCTGATGCTATACTGTGTCTGTCGTATAGCGTCCACCTGCATTATAGATAATAACTCACCTTTGGCAATCTATAATATACAAAATATTAAAAAACTAATAAATGGGCTGAGTGATCGTACCAAAGCTCTCTCGGTCTGGCCACGAGGCTGGTAAGTCAATGGTGGACGCTGTACTGGACGAGAAATCCATCGTCTCGTGATCTGCCAGTACCACTCCATATAAATCGAGGTCGCCTGTACTGGATCATCACCGACAATCAGATGCTGGTCAATAATAGCCTGTAATCGCTGTCCCCATCTCTCGATGTGTGCAGCATGAAAGTGGCCCCAATGCTCATCTGGCCGCCCCTGAGATGTAAAGCGACGGATGGTCTCCACATGAATAGGTATATGCTGCAGGAGACCAAACTGCCGAAGGACTCGATCGGGCACGTGAAGCTCGACGATATGAAAACAAATCAGCGTGGTCCGCGATCGCCATACCTCACTGCCCTGTACACAGAATGCTGGTAGCACCTCTAATACAGCATCTGTGTACGGCCGCCATGTAATCTGTGAAAAAGCCAATAATAGTCAGCAGAATGCATTAATACGGTTGAATATTGAAATAATGGTTGCATTAATACGTACCTGTGTCTCTCGCTGCTGATCTAGCTCATCTCTATAGAACTCTATATCAGTCGTCCTAACGTTGGCCCCAAAACGTAAACCGCCGGCATTCGTCCACCTGATATTTGAAAAGTATGTTAGTTGCAAATATATAGGAAGAAATATAATATGTATCATATTTAATTATTATACCGGCAACCCAAAGGGCAATCAGCCATGTCGGCAATAGCTCCAACGCCAGTAGGTCGGCCGACATGAAGATGGTCCCATGCCCAAATCTATAAATAAATTACAATAAATTAGACATGTAAGCTTAAATAGGAGAAGTTTTATATAACAATTATTATATATTACCTGTACTAATGTCGCGAAACAACAGCATTCGACCTTGTCCTTTAATGACGCCGTTCCCAATGCGCGATAAAGGTAGGCCAATGCTGCCGACCCCCAGGCTAAACCACCACATGCGTCAAAATCCGCCAAAAGTGGTAGCCACTTAAGATGAACTCTATATCCGGTGGGGTTTGGAAACAGACTACAGCCAATCTGATATAACATATATGCACGGGCTGTGGCTGCAACTAATCCAGCCGGAGCATCCAAATGTATATGATGGAAGTGCTGGTATATCCAATCTAAGCGAATCTGACCAGCTCGGATGCCATCCGGCACAACCCCTAAAAGCTCCTGACAAATCTCTATCCACGGATGCTGTGTAGTCCCCGTGACAGGCGCTCCATCGACACGAAGACCTGAAATAACCGCCACATCCTGAAGTGTAATCGTCATCTCACCGTGGCGGAAGTGGAAGGTCTGGGTCTCCCGTCGCCATCTCTCGACCAGAGCTCCCAATAGAGACTGATCGAGCTGCAGACGCCTAAGTCGAGAAATACCGTAGAATCCTGACTGTCGTAGCAAATCTAGCACCGCTGGATGATCCATATCCCACTGGTTCAATTTGCGGCCATGCTCTACGAACTGAACGCCGCGATATCCCTACAGTGACAAAAAAATAGTTAGCACAACATTTATATGTATTAATAATAAACATAATTTATAGAGAAATAATTCTTACTCTCACCTCAGTCGTGATAAATGAAGACCTATGTAGATGCTGCTCTGTCAGGACGGACTCATCAACCGGTCCCGCCTCCTCTAGATCTGCCATCTGCAATTTTAAAGAATTTGTAATTAGTAACATGCATCCAAATAGCGCATTGAATATTGGAATATTGAAAGTTTAATAAATACTAGTAAGTTAGGTAACAAGTCCTACGTCGACGTCCTTGTTGTGCGCTCTCTGTATTCTGTGGACAAGTATTTCTATAATGACCGTGCTGCTTACAAATGCTGCATTTTGTTCGTCGACCACTGGTTGCGTCCATTATATTACGAATACGTGTTGATCGTGGTCGACCTTTCTTTCTTCTAACTGGAGGCGGTACAATTGGTGGGCCCATGGGTCGTGGCCAGTAGCGCCTGTCTGGAACTGGATGGAAAAGCGGTGCGTATGTCTGGCGATAACACTCTACAGTATACCAATGGGAACAAAGACTATGATAATCTATTCTTAGTTGTGAATTACTGCAAACTGCTAAAATATGCGAGCAAGGTATGCCCGTTAGCTTGAATTCCCCGCAATTGCAATCCGCTTCTGTTCCATTAATGGTAACATTGTAATCAGAGTATCCTGTTTGAACTTCAAACTCAATAGTCCCAAATCGATATACAATGTGTCCCCGTGCCGTCACCATATTCATCGTAATTCGACTTTGTATTTTTGGTGCTAACGTGGCCGTCATACTTTCACCATTTTCACGACGCTTTACAAAATAACTATTCAGTTTGTAAAAAGTTCCCGCGACAAATGCCGTTACTGGAAGAGCACGGATACCCTTAAGTACCCCATTTAAACTCTCGGACATATTTGTAGTCATCAACCCGAAGCGTCGACCTCCATCAAATGCCCACGCCCAATACTCTTTGTATACTTCGAGCTCATCGACCCACTTCCACGCATCCTCATCTAGCGCGCGTAACTCATCTTTCAGTTTATAATATTCTACCGACGTTGGAGCACTGCCGATACTATAAAATTTGTCTAATAATGATTCATTTTTAAACCGCTTAGCCATATTTGCTTTCATGTGTCGAAGACACCACCGGTGTGCATGCCCCTGTCGAGTAGGATATAACTCAGCCACTATTTCCTTTAAGCCACTAAATCTATCAGATATAAAACAAACCGGTCGATTGCGTATAACATAATGGCCCAAGTTATGTAAAAACCAACGCCAAGTTCCACCATTTTCGCCTTCGCAAATTGCAAAAGCTAAGGGAAAAATGCTATCATTCGCATCGACAGCCGTCGCTATCAATGCATGGCCTTCGTATTTGCCATACAAGTGAGTCGCATCAATGCTCACCACCGGCCGACAATGTGCAAATCCATGAATAGAAGGAGCAAATGACCAAAAAAGACGGCCAAACTGACATATTCCCTCTGATGGCCATCTATGATCAAGCCGCCAATAAGTTCCATGATTAGTACTCTGCAGCATAGTAAGATACCGAGGCACGTCTGTGTATGACTGCTCCCAGCTCCCATAAATAATTTGTAATGCTTTGCTCCTTGCCAGCCATGCCTTCCAATAATTTATTTGAACATGCAAAGTGGATCGCACCGTTTCCTGCACTTCTTTTGGCGTCATATTTAGTCTTGCCTTCATTAACGGGAGAATTAGTTGACATATGAGATTTGAAGTACAATTACGATGCGCCGCATTTAGCATTGGAATAACACAAGTATGTTGACCCGCGTATGTCTTAACTCTGAAATATGTTGCATCCTTAGGAACCGAAGCGTGTAACCTCCAAGGACATCCCTCAACTGTGCATTTCACTGTATAAGTTGTTTTGGTAGATTTCACAACTTTCATCTGAACATTGTGAGTAATGTGCCATCGATCAAGAGCGTCCACTAAAGATGCCTTATCATTAAAGACTTCACGGAGCCAAGTCCCGTCAATGCTAGGTAGATCGGAATTGTTACGTCTAACATCGAACTCACTCGAATTCACAACATACTGTTGTATCCAATTATTATCCATAGGAAATTGCTCCGGATGGTCAATAAAATCAAGTTCCTCGTCAGGATTGTCTACATAATCGTTGTTTACATGCGGGTCGTCATTCAAACTGTAAATGGCATTCGCAAGGCAATTTAATCCACCATCGTGATCATCTTCAATGTCAACGGCTAGATCATTCCAATCGTCGTCCTCATCCTGATTACCGTCATTATCAATGGGTGCATCCTCCTGATGACCATCATTATGAATGAGTTCATCGTCCTGATTACCGTCATTATCATCTCCTTCATCGACAATATTATCAAGAACTTCATTCCAATTTGTATAGGGTGTAGATAGCCTGCAATACGTCCCGAATGTTTACTATATTAGGTAAAATTTCATTTACTATTAATTAAATAATCCAAATTTTCTTTACCCCCAATCGTAATTTTCATTAGGTGTATGAAATATCCTGGGTTCGTCACGTGACATCGAGGGTTGCGCACGTGACGTCGACGGTTGCGCACGTGACGTCGAGGGTTCGGCACGTGACGTCCAGGGTTGCACACGTGACGTCGACGGTTGCGCACGTGACGTCGACGGTTCGGCACGTGACGTCGAGGGTTGCGCACGTGAAGTCGAGGGTTGCGCACGTGGAGACTGACTCTGTCTGTAGTATTCATAATTATAATGTATGAAAGAATTTCATAATTTAAAAAATATTCACCGCAATCTTGAGGTATATTACTGACCTTGTCATTCTTACGCCTTGTTCATTATCAACTTCACGGTCACCAATTGGATTCTCCGGAAATCCCACATCGATATCATTATGTAGCAGGCTTGTGTAATAACCTTGTGACTGATATTGTGTCTCTGAAGGATATAAATCTTTCTCTATGTATAGCGACACACATCCATAATGTTCAAACAATCCAATTAATCCCTCCAATGATTCATCATCTACTATATCATGAGCAATATATTCATTTGCTCTCGTAGGGCATCGAATTGTGTATTTAAGACAACATTGTTCTCTATTACAATTTACTAAACGATACATTCTCCTCCCAAAATTCGCATAGGTCGTATCTGAACGAATCGCAATCAATTTCTTTCGACCACCAAAATATCGAGGACCATTCCCATCCATATCTAACTGTCCATCCCAATGAACACTAAGAGACATCCGACAACTAGCCATTTTAACTACACAGAAAAATAAATCAACAACATTCTCCATGTTCTCATCAGCGAAAACTAAACCTAAGTGAAATGATAACTAAATGATAGAAAATTTGCAACAAGAAAATAAAAGGAGTGTTACTAGGTTAAAACTTGGTAAATTAGGTTTAAACATAGTTTAGACAAGTTTAAAAGTGAAAAACTAGGATAAATTGAATCTTTGGAAAAAAAGGTGAAGTCATAAAGTTGAACCTTTATAAGTTTGATACATGTCCATATTATTAACTAGGGTAAATTATTATTTTTATCTACTAAATTTAGCCATATTATATAATTCTGATGTGATACAGATAAAAGAATTTAAATACCTGCTCTACTTTGTACCCCTCCCCTTAAATAAACCATAAGCTCGCCGATAAAACATAAACATAAATTAAATATATAGAAATTAAGTGAAACAAAGATTTAAACTATGAGTTTAACATTCAAAGTACTCTATAATGAATTTAATTAGCTAGTTAAGCTGCGTTTATATTGACAAAAACAATCCCCCAATTTGATAACTATATGTAATAGTACTACAAATATATATGTTGGTATATATCTACACACACCAAAAAAACAAAAACCAAAAACAAAAAAGCAAAAAAGCAAAAGCCAAATTAATCTGTGCAACAAAGCAAAAGCCAAATTTATCTAAATTTAGTAGATAAATTTCATAATTTAACTAGGGTAAATTGAATCTTTAAACTAGGTTTAGGGTTTAGTTTACACTAGTTTAAACTAGGTTTAGGGTTTAGTTTAAACTAGTTTAAACTAGATTTAGGGTTTTGGGTTTATACTAGTTAAACTAGTTTAGGGAGTTTAGGGTTTAGGGTTTAGGGTTTATACTAGTTAAACTAGTTTAGGGTTTAGGGTTTATAGTAGCTAAACTAGTTAAGGAATTTTAGGGTTTATAGTAGCTAAACTAGTTTAGAAATTTTAGGGTTTAGGGTTTATACTAGTTAAACTAGATTAAACTAGGTTAAACTAGGTTAAACTAGGTTTAAACCTAAAAAATTGCTAAGATAGAATATTACTTGCAATGTGGGTTGCTGTGGCACGGGGGAAGGCTCGGTGGGTCGACAGCGACCGGCGGCGACGGCGGCTTGGGCGGCGGCGACTGGCGGGGTGCGGAGGGAGAGAGAGACAGAGAGTTAAGAGAGAAAGAGAGCGAAGAGTGACGGAGAGGTGTCGGGGCTTCGGGTATACCTAGGTAAGACGGTGAATTGTTCACCGTCTTCATTAAACAACATTGGAGACGGTGAACGATTCACCGTCTTACCTTGGTCCACTCCGTTGCCAATAAAGACGGTGAATAGTTCACCGTCTTTAGTGCAGCACAAATAAGAAGGTAAACAGTTCACCGTCTTATCTGTGTTTTATGTCTCCAGGACTTGGCCAAAGTTCGGGCCGAAGTTGAGGGGCGTCTTAAGTAAGACGGTGAACAATTCACCGTCTTATCTATGCCCCCCCGCTGTCGGGCGGATTTGCTGCCAAGATAAGGCGGTAAACGACTTACCGTCTTTCCTAAAGAGGTAAACGAGTCACCGTCTTCTCTGAATTGCTGAGAAGGCGGTGATACGCGGGGAATTGCTGAGAAGTCACCGTCTGGTTCCACGCCTAGAGAAGACGGTGAACTACTTACCGTCTTCAAGATTAAATAAAGACGGTGAACAAGTCACCGTCTTATTCCAGCAGAGCTGGGCGCCGGGGAAGGCGGCGAAGTCTACGGCTAGCTAAGGCGGTGGACGATTCACCGCCTTTGTTTAGACGGTAAACGAGTCACCGTCTTCTCGTCGAATTACTACAGAGGCGCTGATACGCGGGGAATTGCTGAGAAGGTGGTGAAGGGTCCACGCCTAGAGAAGACGGTGAACCATCTACCGTCTTCATGGGAAATGCACATAGACGGTGAACGATTCACCGTCTTTACGAGAAAAATCCCACCTGGCACCGACGTGGCGAAAGGAGGGTTAGTTTTACAAATAAAATTTTCAGAGGGTTATTTTGCCAATTACAAAATTTCAGAGGGTTATTTTCGAAAAAAGTCCGAAATGTCCGTGGTCGTTTCCACTGTCCACGGAACGAGGAATCCAAAATCTTAACGTTCTACTCCCACCCCTTGCTTATAAATTCACCATTTTTACTGTTCATTATAAACATTAAGGGCGCGTTTGGTTTGAAGTCGGAATCGAAATCGGAATCGGAATCAAAATAAGCTGGAATCGGAATCGGAATGACTCATTACCTAATTCTATTTGGTTCATCACCTGAATCGGAATCGGAATAAATCATTTCCATTGTCGGTGTTTGGTTCAGGTGGATATAAAAAATGTAATCAAATTAATATACTAACATTATCTTTATAATATATTAATTTAAATTCAAATTAAAAATTAAATATTAAAACTTTACATCAAAATTTTGAAATAATGTCAAAATTTTAAATCTATTTTTTTAAAAAAATTAAACTTTGAAGTTGAGTGGATAATTTAAAATATGAAGCTAAATTTTGATTTATTCAAATTCAAATTTAAAATTACAATTTAAATTTAATTTGAATACATAAATTTAATTTAAGCTTGATATAAAATTTGAATAACATTTTATATAAATTAAAATTTAATTTAAATTCAAATTCATAAGTTAGATTCGAAATACTTGATTAAATTTTAATTTTTAATTTAAGTTTAAATTAAAATTTAAAACTATATATTTAATTTTAAAATTTTAACTTATATTTTAATTAAAAAAGTTGAAAAAAATAAATTTAATCCGAATAAATATTCATTCCTTCGGATTCAACTTTCAATCCGGCCTCCTAGGCCGGATTGAAAAAAGAGGTGATTGGGGGATTCCCATCCCACTCGGGAATCGGAATCGGAATGGAACTCCCGCGTACCAAACACCCACAAACGGATTTATCCATTCCGATTCCGATTCCAGGATGAAAAAGAAGCGAACCAAACACGCCCTAACATTATATATATATATATGTATATGAGTCTGGCTACTATGCTATTAATAGCACGAAGCATTTGGTGCTACCAAATTTTTCGCCGTTAGATTTACTCTTTTGATCATTTTCACCCGTTAGATCATACTATTCAACCAACCACCCACTCAACCCTAGGGGGCCCACATCATCCTAACCGCACATCTCTTAATCTAATGGCCAAAAACTTAGTAGCACCAATGACTTGGTGCTATTAATGGTATATTAGCCCAGTTCTATATATATATATATATATATATATATATATATATATATATATATATATATATATATATATATGCTGGGGCTACTATACTCATTTAAGTATAGAGCCCTTTGTACTTATAAGTTTTCGAAGGTTCATATGAAAAAATGTATGGTTAGGATGAGAATGGTTAGGGTTAGGTTGATAGTGGACCCCCTAGGGTTGAGTGGGTGGTTGGTTGAATAGTATAATCTAATGGGTGAAAATGATTAAAGGGTAGGTCTAATGGCAAAAAACTTATGAGTATAAGAGTCTCTATACTTATAAGAGTATAGTAGCCGGACTCTCTCTCTCTCTCTCTTTATATATATATAGAACTAGGCTACTATGCTATTAATAGCACCAAGTCATTAGTGCTACCAAGTTTTTGGCCATTGGATTAAGAAATGTGTGGTTAGGATGATGTGGGCCCCCTAGGGTTGAGTGGATTGGTTGGTTGAATAGTATGATCTAACGGGTGAAAATGATTAAAAGGGTAGATCTAATGGCGGAAAACTTGGTAGCATCAAGTGCTTCGTGGTATTAATAGCATAGTAGCCGGATTCTATATATATATATATATATATATATATATATATATATACGGGCTACTATACTCTTATGAGTACGATCGCCCTCGTATTCATACGTTGTTTTCAATGATTCCGAATCGACGATCCACACCGTTAAACGTTATCTAGAGCATTTAAAACGTTTAGAAATCAAATTATATAATTTTTCAACATCATTTACCTTACGATCAAAAGGTCACAAAATTGACAATTTTTAAGGACCGGTATGAGATATTTGCTAGTTTAATGGTGTAAAAGAATCGAAATCGGTTGAATTTTTGATAGAAAATTCTATTCACTACATAGATAAAAATCAATAACTCCGATCTTAAATTGAAGGATCCGATCATCCATTTTTAAGACGTCGTTCGATTTTGACCGTTCATTTTATACCCGATTGATAAACTTTATTATGATTTTGAAAAATTATGAAATTTATTTTCTAGAAGTTTCAAATACTCTAGATTATATTTAACGGAGTGGATCGTCGATTTGGAAGATCCATTATTAAAAACAATTTATGAGTATGAAGGGCTCTATACTTATAAGAGTATAGTAGCGCTAGCATATATATATATATATATATATATATATATATATATATATA
>NC_033632.1:6899542-6934217 GCF_001540865.1 Ananas comosus | reverse complement strand
AGAGGATAATTTTTTTTTTTTTTTTTGATGAGAAAGAGGTGAAGAGAAGGAGGGTAAGAAGGTCATATGGGCTTTGAGAACTTAGTGGGCTTTCGGAATGAAATCTCAATCCGGGCTAGAAGACCGGAATCAAGTTGAAGGCTAATGGGCCATTCCCATTCCAGTCCGGAATAGAAATCCCAAACCGATTAATGCGAACCAAACAAAATTAACCGGATTTGATCAAACCGATTCCCATTCCATACCCAAAATAGATGAACCAAACAAGCCCTAAGGGTATATTAGAAATAGGTTGGAACATAGGAGGGGTATTTTCAACATTAGCCTTCTAAGAGGGGTAAATTAGAAAGTCGGGAACTTTTCAGGGGTATATAAGCAATTGCCTCTAAAAAAAATTACAATACTGGTTTTACAACACTGTTTATGAAATTTTATTTTGTTGCTGAAAAAACAAATTATTATTGGCAAAAAAAAAAAGGATTTTACTGTAGCTTAAAAAAGGGTTTTGTACGGAATATTAATTTTCACTACTACAGGTACAAGATTTAGTGGCGACATTTAGCCAAAATTGTCGCCACGAAAAGCTTTTGGCGGCGATAAACATGTCGCCGCATGCCGCCGCCTAAAACCCCATCGGTAAAACTATTTGGTGGCGACATTTTGTCGCCACTAAAAGTTAGATAATTAGCGGCGACATTCTGTCGCCGCGAAAAGTTAGATAATTAGCGGCGACATTTATCGCCGCAAATCTATTTTATGTCTAGTTTTATGGTGGCGACTATTGTCGCCGCCAATTTTCTGATCTAAAATTAATTTTTTTAAAAAAATAATTGGTAGTAATAGATATTATTTATTTAGTATAAATTGCTAAAAAATAACCTATAGTTATAAAAATTTCAATTACTCTCATTGTTAAATTTTAACCTTTAATTTCAATTTAATCCTCTCAAAACCAAATTAAACCCAAGCACTATGGCTCAAACACCTTAGAACCAATATATATTAAATCTAGTTGAATCTCTATAAAGTATTTGATTATAAAATTAATCCACACAAATAAGTAAGACTGAATTAAATTTTAAATGTTAAGAAGAGTATAAATAGTCATATAAGGCAAATAAGTAACTTAGATTGTCTCACAAGAACCATATTAGAATATCATTGTCACTTATCCAATCACCCAACACATCCAAAAAACAAAACACAATAATAATATTTTTGTCATTTCCACATGCTATCAAATGTAAATTTATCAAAATATGTCTAAATTCTTAAACTTGATTCAATACGTCGCCAAAATACTGCCAAAATATTTCTCGTCATACCTCTTATAAATCTGCAGATAAAAATAAAGAAAAATTAGCTTTTCAACATTTGTTGATCCTTGAATGATGACGGAAATAATATAAGAATAAAAAGGCCAAGTACATAGATAACAATGTTGGCTATGAACTATAGAACAGACAGAAACCGACATTAATTCAGTTCATATAACCAAATATTCAGCATTAAGAGTAACAAAGAAACTTAGTAACTTTGAGACTTCCTTTTCCCTAATAAAATTAAAAAGCATCAGATGATTCTTACAACTTGTTTTTGCTTCAATTAACCCAACTATTTTATTCTGAGGTTACAGTGATCATCTTTTTGCATGTCATTTCAATCTTAATTGCCGATTAAAATTTCACTTCTGTCATATATGATCATGTAGGAGGGAGTCATTTAAGGCTTATGTACAAGCCATCATGATAGAGCAGATGAATCAGGATAATGGAAAAAAAGTAGGGTTCAAACAATTCTAGGATGTATAGACCTGTGAAGGAAAAAATATCACTTTTGAGACCACTTGATAACTAAGAAACAGATTCATGAAATTTGATTCCATGGAAGTTCAAATATCCTAAATCAGATTCACTGATGATGATTGTCGAAATGAATGCCCAAACATTGAAAATGATCAATAGCACAAAGGGCTTGATCCTACTATTAGCACCCCAATCTAGCTCATAAGTATATGAAACTCTCATTGGATGTCTAGAAATCACACATCCATCAACACAGCATAATTGATAAACTTACACAGCAAGGAACCCAATAAGCTAGAAGAAAAATTATACTATGTAGTGAAAAACTTAATAGGCTACAGCATAAGGCATGGAGGTCGCCACAACTTACAGTTCTATCTGACTACAACATACTAAAACTTTAACTAATCTCTCTAATCCTCTCAAAGTCTAGAAATTTAGTATTTCATTACTAATATATAGTTAGAAATCGAAAAGAAGAACTAGGCTAGTTATAATGAAGTCAAGCATCAGCATCACAGGTGTCTTAATATGTTCAATAGAATCCTTTAAACAACAACCAAAGAAAAAAGTAGAACAATACTCAGGTAATGGCTCAATAGGATTTAGAATACTAGCAGTTATTATTGTGGAAGGAGCTAAAGATGGGGCCTCGGAAGCAGGCAGACATATAACTTCAGGCTTTTGCATCTACGCAGTAGCAGTAAATTACGGTACAAGAAGACTAATTAAGTTAATCTTGCTTCAAATAAAACACATAATGGATGAAAAGATTGACCATATACTAGAGACTTGACTTGGAAGGTTCCAGCATACTTGATTTCAAGTAAAGTGGTATTCTTTTATGCTTTTCATCAAGGGCTAGGCACCATTCATAAGCTTAGAACACCAAGATGATGCCAAATAAGACATTTCCAAATAGGCTGGATGTCTAGAATTTAGGTGCGTGCCTAGTCACCACGAACTAAAGACAATTAATTAGTCTTCCAATAAGAATTTTATTTTTACTAATTTACTTACACCATTTTATTACCGACATTTTTTTTTTGGTTAAAGAAGTTAGAGTGATAATAAACATTAAATTTGAATACAGCCGGTTAGATTCTAGCCTACAGATACTATTAGTACCATGGATTGTTCCACACACATTTGATGACAAGAACGGAAAAGATAGATAAAATTCAACCCTACCAAGTGATATAATGGATTTCAAGTGATATATCAACCCTACCAAGTGATATAATTGCTGGTCTAGCTAGTAAACATATCGTGAAGTGCCTCTTAAGAAGGAAAGCTGTATATAATAATACATGGCAGATTTGTTAGCTCTTCAGTAAGAAATCTGATGTAAATCTGAGACATGGAGAGTACCTCATGATGCCAGCCAACAACAACAAAGACATCTAATGAGTAGCCATCATTTGTTGAAAATGTATGTGCTTCTCGAATGATTAGGTCGAGCTCACCAAGTGCAGAAGTAAGCAGGAAATATGTGAGCAAAATAATCAAATCTCAAGTTTATAAATAAACAATAAAATGTGATAACTTCTGCCCAAAATGGTTATTCATGATTCTTAGTAGCCAAAAGATAGAATTAACTTCTAAAGAAAAAGGATAATAAAACAAATGCACACATATGTCGACAAGCACGCACACACACAAAGGCAAGAAACAAGCAAACAAATGACTAAATTAACACATGCAAAATACACTTCCCTGCATGCTCTGGCCATCGCCGTGGCCGGAGAAGCGAGGTAACCCGAGGTGGGCGCTGTGCGGGCTTGCTATTTTCCTGGGCCGCCACCGCCGCCTCCCGACGTCGGTTGGCGTAAGCGCCGGCTTCGCTGAGGCAGCCGCACCGGGTTGCCGTCGGCGCCCCCGTCGCCGGAGCTCCCCCTACTGGCCGGACCCGAGCTAAGCTCATCCTTGACTGTGCGGCTAGGGCATCATTGCCCACCGCCGNGCTGCCTTCCATCGTCGTCTGACACGCGCCCCGGCCTCCCTCCGTCGCCCGCACCTGCCTGCCGCCGGTGCGCCCGCCGCCTGGCCGCTGCCGGCCGTGCCATGGCCCCTATTGCCTGGTGAGCTTTATCTTAGCCTATTTGTGCACTGTTTGGAGTTGCCTTCACTGTTCCGGCGACCCGAGGCTATTCTGATGCCTCCGAAGGTGAGCACTGTGATTGTTGGTCAGTTTTGATTACAGTGCTCACCTCATTTAGGGTCAATCAGAGTCGGATGTGCAAATTAGAAGCATTTTAGTTTCAGCGTGTAGTGTCCGCTGTACTTCGAGTCGCTCCCGCGCTTACCACAATGGACGGCCATGCTTCAAAGCATGAGCACGGCCTCCGGTGCGTCAAGACCTATCAGTGAGTGTCTCGGCCAGGCTCGAAAGTCCTCGGTTTATGCTGTCGGGCCATAAAACCCCGAAAATCACATAAAATGATGTGATTTTGTGAAGTCGTAGGGGCTTATGTGCAAATTACATTTCGTGGTTGCTCTAGGCGATGTGTGCGGGTATCGGGTGACCTCTGGACTAGTTGTCCAAGGCCCCAGGCCTTTTCGGAAATCAAATGTTGATTTTTGGTGCGTTTTTTGGCGAAATCCGCCGACGGAACGCGATTTCGATTCAGAATTCTTCTGACGGTGCCTCACTGTAGATCATGTTGTCGCTGAGCCTTGTTGGCTGGTCACCCGCATCTTTTCGAGGGTTCGAAATGACGGGTGAGCGACGGTGGGTTCTGGTGTCGAAATTGACACTTTCAGGAACCCGGATCGGAACGATTATCCGACAATAATCGTTTTGATGTGAGGATATGTGTTTGCTGCTAGGTCACACAAATTATTGTGTCTAATGGCAGCGGGTGATTCGTGGCGTGAGTTAATAAGTTTCGGGACAGTTCGTGGGTCCTAGCGGAGTCTCGATGCGATTTTCGGGACTTCCGGCGAGTTACGGTAACCGATTTTGGGGAACTGATTCCCGTGGTTTTACAGGTAGGATTGTGAGTTAGTTTTGTATATATTTGTGGGTTGGATTCTAACCCGATGGACTCTCCGTAGGTTTGATTGACGTTCTTCCACAGATGCGAGATAGGTGCTACATTCGCACATGTGGGTACTTCGACCGGAGTCGGTACAGTGGTGCACGCTCAGTGACATCTTCTTACCCTTTTTTCTGTTATTATACTACTTATACGATATGTTAAGCCTAGCACCTTTGTTACTCCTCTCACGCTCTACTTGGTTATTTTCATGTCTAGCATCATGGGTAGGAGTAGAGCAGGTTTATGATTACATGTGAGATCTGTGACCTAGTCGGTCGATTCTTGTATCTCTTACTATGACCTATTCGGTCGGTTCATTGTATTTAGCATTATGACCTATTTGGTCGGTTGGACTACTAGATGACCTATGAGGTCAGTATACCCTGAGGGGTAGGATTGTCGGCTAGTGGTTGACGGCTAGTTTTGGATTATACCGATGCATGACGTGACCTTTTTGTGATCTATTGGTTGGTTCTTGTGCATATATGTTAGTTGACATTGAGTGGTCGGTACTTACATACCTTCGAAAGGATGTTGAGTTGTTCTATCCTAGTTAACCTGAGTGTTCGGTACTTATATGCATACATGACATAATTTGACATTAGTTGATTTCATAGTCGGTGACATTCGTATTCATACCTGATATGCTTTGGCATTAGTTGACTATAGCTTGTACAGCACTGAAGGAGTCTTAGACAGGGTTACTAACCCGAGGTACTTCAGTTGCCAGCCCAGTGGGAGGTGATATTTCATAGACAGGGTTCGCCACCCTGAGTTCTCACTCCCAGACTTGATATACGTCGTGCTTAGACAAAGTTAGCGACTTTGGGTGCGGATTGTTGTGTCCCTCCGGAGTAGTACTTGATTTGCGGTCCTTGAGAACTATGGGCGAGCTTAGGCTAAGTTTTCATGACAGGCCACAAGGATTGGGTATACCTTGGACTTCTCGTATGTCCAGTTGATGCATACTTGCACTTTGTTCTGTATTACAGTAGCGGCTAGTTATATTCCCATGTACTATTGGTTACTCATGCATCATTCCTATTATAGTTTTGATATCCATGTATGCATTCTGTTCTATTTTACAGTAGCGGTAGTTACATATTCTATTACTGTTCTCTTTCCTTCTAGCGTATTAGCTACTGTATTTGAGATATCTATCTATGACCTTGATGATCTCTTTCTGCCGGTAAGTACTCCTTTCCTTCGTCGACTTGCGGTACCCACTGGGAGGGGAGACATGTATACATGTTTTCTTCCCCCACCCCCCTTTCAGGTGACATTGCTGGTTCGAGTCGGGACGGTTCGT
This sequence comes from Ananas comosus, assembly GCF_001540865.1. NCBI lineage: Eukaryota > Viridiplantae > Streptophyta > Magnoliopsida > Poales > Bromeliaceae > Ananas > Ananas comosus. Next base: position 6,928,062 of record NC_033632.1, on the reverse strand, counting down.
GAGGTGCGTGTCTTAGCGAGCGATAGAGCTATTGGCCCGTTGTTTTGGTTAAACTCTTCAAACTTGTCTTTTTAATAATTGAAGTAGTAATTATGGTTCAGTTGGTTTTCATTTATATGGACAAATGTGGTTTTGTGAAATGAATAAAGTACCATAGTTTTTTTATGAGATGAAAACAGTTTTCTACCCTTCGTGGTAGCATATTTTTAAAGAAAAAGGGGTTTCCGTGTGGGAAACAGTTTTAAAAAGAGTTTTTTCTGACTTTCATAATTCTTAGTATTTCAAAATAAGTTTTCGAGTAGGAAACGTTTTAAACTACTAGATGTGAACTTATGGTAAACTTGTGATAAAATGAATGTGATGTGGTGATTATATGTGGATATGTATACAGTGTGGTTGTATCTTGTACTTGTGCGACGCCGTGCAAATATAGGGGAGACTCTGTCCGTGTGAACAGTGGATTCCCTATATTTGTGGTGGATCTGACATCCTCTGGGGTCAAGGCTTTCAAAAAAAAAAAAACTTTGGGCACTTCCGTATTGGTTTTAAAACCCAAAGGGACCTCGGGGCGTGACAGATTAAAGTGGTATCAGAGTCAAGTTACAACCATGGCACCATTCACAGATTGTTTTCAAAACAAAAACTGAACCATTGGTTAGGTTGACTCATAGGAAGGCCTACAGTATATAGGAACGTGAGTGCGGGGTTTGGGCTTGAGTCCCGGTGTGCATTCGAGATTGATAAACTCGAAGTGCATGGTTATTTTCTGTACGTGCTACGATTTTCGCACAAGCTGGTGTCTCAGTCAGGAGTAGTGGCGGTATACCTTTATGGACATTGAGTGGCCGGGTGATGTTCCCTAGGTGTAGCCACTCCTGTCGGGTGGGGCCTTGAAGGGCCAAGTGATATTTTTGGGCCTAGGCGGTTATTTTGGTTGCCGGCGCCCAGGCCACTCTCCCTACTTAGGGCACAAGAGCTATTGCAAGCTCCTCCACGGAGACGACACTATGATCAGATACGGTCGCGACTTCAGTAGGGCTACTAGGGTGTAGCCCAAGGTATTATTAGCGGCCGTCTAGGCGACTGCAACGTTGGTGTTACCTTCTCAGATCTTTGGGCAAGGTTGTGATGCCTACCCCTCCTTGATTGCTGGTGGAATCATTGGTATGGGTCTTTTGACGTTTAGTTAGTTCATTCGTCAAACTGACGTGTATTAGAACCGGGTAGACACAGTTTTGTTGTCAGGTTCAATTGATACATACATTGTATGCGGTCATCCTAACACCTAAATTGGTGGGTTGTGGGATAGTCAGTGGTTTTTAGCAGGATTCATCTTGACTCGAGTTACTCCAGAGTATTGTCGGAGTTCTCGGAGCTTTTGGTATAGCTCGGTTGTGGTGCGAAAATCGGTTAGAGAAACCGTTTCCTAAAGCCTCAGTCTGTACGGTTTGCGGCTTAGTGTCGCTAGCAGCTGTTGGATGTTGAGAGTTAAAGGACTCCTAGTGAGTCGGTTCAAGGTGGATCTGATTTCGAATGTCGACTTGCAAAGTCGATGTGTCACGCCCCGATACCCGCCTATTTGGTCAGATTCGGGCACGCCGACAGACCGCCGAACGGACAGAGTTTTTCCTGTACATCCTAGGCGTCACAATCCATACAAAGCACGGAGTTCCAACCAGGAACAACAATCAAGCAAGGATTGCATAAGGAAGTATCAAAAATATAAAACAACTAAGCTATTACAAGCATTCACATAACATGCTTTTTACATATTACATTTTCATTTTGCATTAAACTTCCAAATACAATCATGATATTACAATTTCTTTATTCTTGGTTCTTTTCTTTCTTTACATTCCTAAGTGGCCGACTCAGGATACCGCTATCTCTGGTCTTAGTGGTAGGGCGCTATCTACGGAACTACGCCCTTTTCTCGCACCGCCGCGCCACTCGCGTGTGAATCTGTAACCCCCAAAAACAACACAGGGGTGAGAACTATTGTCCATAGTTCCCAGTGGGTACGGCCACCTAAGGGAAAAGCTCGACCCACCAGGTCCAAAGGAGGCATTGCAAACATATTAGTCCAACAGATATCCACAAATATTTAATGCAAGTATTAAATACATGTTTATGCCTCAAGACATGCAATATGTAATGTATGCAACAATGCAACTCATGCAATAAGCTAAGTAGATCATCTGATTCTCCTTTCTATCTTGCTATCCATAGCTTTTTCACAATTTACACATTTTGTCATTTTACATCATTGGTTATTTGCTCCTAAGGTTTTCCTCTACCTTAGCCAAGCTAACCATCCGACTCGGCCTCGAGTCAATCATCTGCGGAATACCACATAAAACCAAGCTCAAGGTGAAGGATGTCTCACATGCACCTCAGCCTTAGATCCACTCAATTGGGATACGGAATCCATTCCACTGGGATTCAACTACAGCTCATATGCTTGTCACCCAATCTCACTGGCTACCCGAAGATTATGCTCTGACTCACATCTCAAATCTCATAGGTGATGAGCTACCTCGCTCTTATCTCACCTGACTCACATTTCAAATCTCATAGGTGAGAAGCTACCCCGCTTTTACTCCACCTGAGACAGCCTGCGGGACAAGTACTTCTGTCCCTCGTGTGACAACTCCGGAGTGCACTGCTTGGGTGGAGCGACCACCACTAACTCAAAACAGACTATGTAAGTATGATCGAATCCTCTAACCCGAGGATACCCTACCAACTAGTAGTAGTCAAGCCGGGATAAACGCCAATCCCAATTCTCATAACTTGAGTAATCACATTGTCTCTAGCTAATGTCACAATGTCACAATGTCTCTAACTAATGCCACAATGTCTCTAAATTCTCATTGTTATGTCAAATGCTACAATGTCTCTAAGTTCTCACGGTTATGTCAAATGCTACAATGTTACAATTGCACATGCATATACTTTTTAGCACAGTTTACAACTTGCCAATTGCGTATTCCATTTATCATATTCCATATATATATATATATATATATATATATATATATATATATACCAACTAGCATATTTCTCTTAATGCTAACATGCATATACTTTCTAGCCAAGGTAGTCAATACTTAGCATCTCATGTATTCTTNAAATACAATCGCATCCAAAATCTATCCAATAGCATATAACAAAACACTACGTAACAAAAAGTTTAAATAGTTAGAGATAGTCAATAGAGTAGTTATATAATTTACAAAAATTTATGTGGTTCCCTGGTTTCCTTCACTTGTAGGTTCATGACTTGCATTCGATGATCGATAGTTGGGAGAGAATGCATCAATTGGATTGATATTGCCACTCGCAACCTATAAAAAAATATAAAATTTATTAGTTATACAAAAATACAAAAATATTTTAGCATTTACTAGTAATAACTTGCTATCAAATTCGTATACCTGAGTATTTGATAGTAGTGTGTTTAAGCGATCCATTTCCGCTTGCATCCGTCTAACGGTAGAATTGAGAACTTCATCCATTGTGTTTTTTACACGTTCTAATTCTTCCTTCAGTTTTTCTATCTCCTGTGATTGATTTCCACTTGATTCTGCCGTTGCAAGCGAATTTATTTGTTTCACACCATAATATGTTCTTAGAGTAGGTCCCAAGCCTAAACCTTTCACACGCCCATTATGCTCGGGACCCATAGCGTTAAGAAAAGCCTCATCTATCAACTTGCTTGTATCAGATTCAGAATTTTGAGATAGTTCATCAAATTTTCGACGCGCTGTATTCTATTAATCATTTGAGAGAAAAAAATATTAATATTTCACAAATAATATGAATATTAAATATAATGATGCGACAGAAAGTTATATTTACCATAGTATTCTCGGCATCCCTATTTACAAAATTTCCATTCTTTTTCTTATGGGTCACCTCCCAAAAAGTTAGTCGATCAGGTTCTTTGCCAAGAGCAATTTCCTGTAATTATAAATAATCAATTGTAAAAGATAGAGATCGAGACTTAAAACATAATATAAAATCAAATAAATGTTAATATTGAATCATTACCAATTCTTTTCGCTTTCTAGCATAACTTTTTCTGCCCGATGTATGGGCCATCTTCACTTTCTTCGCAGAAACAGAATTCACTTCACAAAGTTTCTATGATAAGAAAATAAAAACACTTACATTACAAGTGAACGTACTAATTAACAGTAGAATAATTAGCATAAAAAATTTTTATACCTTACTCTCGTCGGTGCACCAATGTGCCACTAAGCTAGTCCATTGATCCCGAATTACACCGAGTGGTACGTTGTTAATCAACTCTTGAATCGATTTGTCTTCTGAGAAATATTCGCACCTTAGTTCACTCTTGTAGTCTCTCCACTTTTTGTTTAAAGATGCCAAGACCCAATGTCTCGTTCCCTCGGGATATCTAAACTTTGACTATTCATAAAATAAAATGCTCAATGTTAAAAATCAAGTACAATTTAAAATATAAAATGTAAAAAAAATAAGTGCAAATAAAAGAACCTCAACATGTTTTAACATTTTTTCCTTGAATGGGTTAAAAGCTTGGTTATCCCATCGCGGAATGTTTAAAGGAGCAAATGCTCCATTCTTCGCAACTACTCCCAAAAATGATCCAAGGATAGATCCAGCATAAGTACAAGGAACCCCATATTTATCTACTTCAACATCAATTCTCTCTCTTTCAGATAGGGTCCATATATCTGCCAATGTTGTACGTCCTCGTTTCTTACGTCGACTTTTATCGGCACCTGAAATAAGCTTAAATATATTAATCTAAATAAAAAATATAGTTTAAATGTAATATAATTAACATGCAGTATTGCTAACCAATGATCCAAAGAAATAGTTCATTCTGATTATTATTTTCATGCTCAGTATTATTTGACTCTGCAGGTGGTTCTGAGGAAGATGGTGACTGCTCCTCTCTTGCTTCTTCTTCAAATTGTGACGCATTTTGAGAAGTAGAATCAATTATGTTGCAATTGCGTAATCTTCTTGACCTCGACGTCATTTTTTAATTCACCTGCAAATGATGATAAATACTAAGAAAAGATAAAAATGATACCAATAAGACAAATAATATAAGTCGGGTATGAGAGTATATCGATCAAAGTAAACTTAAAAGAAAAATATATCACATGAATAAAAAGTACTATTTTAATAGTACTATATAAAATTCTAGTTCATCATTGCTATCTTCATTTACATTTCATCGAATCCAATTTGGAGATTCATTCTTATTTAAGTTTTCAATATGTGAGGGCATTACAGAAGTGTTCTCTGTCGAATCTTCACCCATGTCGAATAAGTCCCTCGGCTTGGTTCTCACAACTGAAGACCAATTCTCATCTTCTGGCACTTGTACATAAAAAACTTGTTCTACTTGTGATGAAAATACATAGGGATCATCTTTCAGCTCTGCACCTGTGTGTATTAGGCGAGAAAAGTTTACAAGAGTGTATCCAAATTCATCATGCGTAAGGCCCATATTGTGGTGAACATCAACCCAATCACATTTGAATAAGACAATCTTAAAAGATCCATAATAATTTAATTCAACAATATTCTTCAATCTCCCATAATAATTTATGCCGTCTGCTTCTAAAGTATTAACAACACCGCTATTTTGGGTCTTTCTATTTTCTTCACGAGCTTTTGTATGAAATTTGAAACCGTTAATAATAAATCCACTAAAACTTCTTGCAAATTTGTTAGGGCCTCTAGCAAGGGTTAAAATCTCTTCTGAAATGGTTGAATCATCCATCATCATGACCTATAGCATAAAAAAGTATTATTATATATTTTATTATTTTAAATAATATAAATTATTATTTCATATAAAATATATATACCTTGCTTTGTAACCATTCATGAAATCTCTCATTCACTAGCTTTTCTATCTCGGCTCCAGTGAGGCGTGCATGACGGCGTCGTTTTCTTTTCTCCGAATCAATGAATTGTCTATATTTATATAAAATTACAATTTTCAATTGACATACAAATTTTAATATCAACAATGTAATAAGATAATCATGACTTACTGGCGAAAAGGCTCAAGGTTATCGTAATGGCGAAGTACATAACGATGTGCTTGGACCCATGATTTTTCATCTAGTACAATATTTTCAATCTTTCCAATAGGGATACCAGCAGTAGAAAATAAATATAATCCTTCTATTCCATTTTTAGGTGGATCAGGATTCCGTACAGGTCGATTAAATCTTGTTTCAACCGCATCTAAATATCTTGAACAGAATGTTAAACATTCTTCAGCTATATAACCTTCAGCTATTGACCCTTCAGGATGAGATCTATTCCGAACATATGATTTCATTCGGACAAAATTCCTACAACATTAAAAAATAAGAACATAAAGGTAGGGTTTAGTTTTACAAGTCATAAGTAGATAAGAAATAAATAGCGCATTATCATTTACCTCTCTGATGAATACATCCATCTATATTGTACCGGTCCACCGAGTTTTGTCTCCTCTACTAGATGAACCATTAAGTGAACCATAACCGTAAAGAATGAGGGTAAAAAGATTTTTTCCATCTCGCAAAGTGTAAGTATAATACGAGATTGTATGTTGTCGAGCTCATTCACATCCAACACCTTCGAACATAATGATTTAAAAAAATTGGCCAATTCAATTGCTATTAAGGTCACTTCCTTTGATGGACTACATCCTTTTAATGCCAATGGTAGTAAATCCTCAATCAAAATATGGCAATCATGACTCTTGAGACCACTAATTTTACACTCACCAACATGCACACATCGTGAAATATTAGAGGCATAACCATCTGGTGTTTTAATATTCTTGAGAACCTGACAAAGAATTCTTTTATCTTTTTTGGACATCGTGAAGGAAGCTGGAGGTAATCTTGTCTTCCCATTTGCGAGCAACTCGGGATGCAGTTCAGGTCTAATGCCCATTTCTACTAAATCAAGTCGCGCTTTTAGATTGTCTTTTGTTTTTTTTATCAAGATTCAACAAAGTGCCCATAAAATTGTCAAACACATTTTTTTCAATGTGCATCACATCTAGATTATGGCGCAATAAGTTATATTGCCAATATGGTAATTCAAAAAAAATACTTTTCTTCTTCCACCACCTCAAAGCATCGCTAGGTTCTGACATAGAAATGAAATCGTTCGATGTTGTATTGTCATTTCTCATTTGCCTCTTCTTTTTTGATCTTTTACTATTTGTCCCTTGATTATTTTCTTTTGGTGGTTTACCAAATTTGAATTGCATGCCATCCATTTGTCTCAATATATCAACTCCATTTACCCGAACAGGTGCAGATCTTACCTCCTCGGTACCGTCAAAAACATCTTTCTGAGAACGAAATATATGCCCCTCAGGTAACCAACGGCGATGACCCATATAACAATACTTCCCTCCATTGCGCAACCACTTAGAATGTGTTTGCCCCGCACAACAAGGACATGCAAACTTTCCTTTCGTACTCCAACCAGACAAAATTCCGTATGCAGGAAAGTCATTTATGGTCCACAGTAATGCAGCTCGCATATGAAAATTTTTTTGGTTTGAAGCGTCATATGTTTCCACGCCCTCCCACAATTCTTGTAACTCCTCAATTAAAGGCTGCATAAAAACATCAATATCATTTCCAGGACCCTTTTCACCTGGAATGATCATTGATAAGATAAAAGAGGATTGTTTCATACAAATCCAAGGAGGTAAATTATATGTAATCAACACAACCGGCCATGTACTATAAGTTGTACTCATTGTTCTAAATGGGTTGAACCCATCGCTACAAAGAGCAAGCCTTACATTGCGAGAATCAGAGGAGAAATCTGCAAATTGTTCATCAAATGCCTTCCACGCTTCACCATCTGCAGGATGTCTTAACAACCCATCCTTCTTACGACCTTCCTCATGCCATCTCATATCTTTTGATGTTTTTGTAGAGGCATAAAGTCTTTGTAGTCTTGGTATAAGAGGAAAATATCGTAAAACTTTTGCTGGAATCTTTCTACTTTGTTTTGGTCTGGTAGATACGCTAGAAGTGTTTTCTTCATTGTTTGCAATATGTTCATTTTCCACATTATTTTTTTTCCAACGAGAAGATCCACAAACATCGCACACTTCTTGTTTTCCTTTATCACCCCGAAACAACATACAATCATTTGGACAACAGTGAATTTTCTCATAATTTAGTCCTAAGGCCTTAATAATTTTTTTTGCTTCATATGATGAACGAGGTAATGAAGTACCTTCAGGAAATGCGTCAACTAGTAACTCAAGTAACATACTAAATGACTCTCCTGACCACCCATTTAGACACTTCAAGTGAAACAAATGGAGTATAAACGATAGTTTTGAAAATGTCTTGCATCCAGGATATAGTTCTTCATTTGCATCTTTTAACAACTTATGAAATTCATGATTATGACAATTAGCTTCTTGACTAGGCTGTTCCACATGAGGTTCTACTGTTGCTTGTTGTGGGTCCACCATTTCATCAAATTCATTCATGGGTATTTCTGATTCATTAATTGTTGCACCAATAAGACCAACAGTATCACGTAAAAGTCCGTGTACATCATCCAACCTTCCAAAATTTTGGGTTATAAGAGTATACTCTTCCACATGCGACACTTCTTGCATAGGTTGAGAAGTTGAAGTACTATCGACAGTATTAATTGAAGAAGTTAATGATAAAGGTTCCTCTCCGTGGCAAATCCATCTAGTATATCCTTTTAGAAAGCCATCACATATCAAGTGTATTTTTGCATCCTCGTAATTTTGTAACGAACAATTAACACAACGTATGCAAGGGCACAATATCTTGCCACTATAGGATGCATTACAAAATGCAAATTCAAGAAATTGTGAGACTCCATTTTTATAATCATCACTATTTCTATGTTTTGTCATCCAACTCTTATCCATTGTAGAAAAACAACTGAACAAAACAACAAAAGCTTTATTTAATACCAATGCATAGTTATGAAGCTAACGATTAACTTAGTAATAATAATTAACTTAATGATAATAAAACTAAAATATTAACAAAAGCTGAGAATAAAAAGGGGATATAGTATAACTTACCTAATCTGCAAATAGAAGAAGAAGTAGAAGATGACCTCAACCACAGCAATTCCACAAGTTTTTTCTTCCCTCACTTTTACTTCCTAATCCCTGTAAATAAGAACATCAATTTGTTGCTTGATCTAATTAATGAGCATGTGTCATTTTGGTATTATCAGCAAAGAAGATGTTACATCTATACAATATCAATGCATCTTTTCACACTAATTTGACTCGAGACTCGGCAGAGGTTAATTAAATGTCGTTTAGTCCTTCCTTATTCTTTTGCTAGGCGAGCTACCCAGAATCCCAGAACGGAAATCAAATAAAAGTTAGCAATATATAGCCACCCGGAATTCCCAAATGGAACTCAAACGAAGTATATACTGCTGGTGAATCAAGTATCATCCAAGTAATGCATGATTATGACAATTGCTTATATATACATATATATATCCTGGCATTGCTTAAAACCATGTAATTTTATTAATCAATTATGGGCTTGATAAACCCAATACGCCATATAATAATATTCAAAACTCTCCAAATGGAATTTGCACTATCCAAGAGAATCAGTTCACGTTGGAGCGTTACAACAGTACTCGACAAAATAAATACAATACAATAAAATAAAAACTAAAATAAAGAAGAGAGAGAGAGAGAGAGAGAGAGAGAGAGAGAGAGAGAGAAAGATGGGGTGTCGAGCCTTAATTAAACAACCTTGTTTGAATGTATTAACCTGAAAAATCATGATTTTGAAAACTGAAATATAACCAAAATGATGAAGCTTCTAATTATTGNTTGTCATCCAAGGTAGTCAATACTTAGCATCTCATGTATTCTTTAACATCTACCACATGCATTCTTGATTAACATAAATCTCATGTATTCATTGGCATCTATCACACGCATTCATTATTAGTATATACCTTATACATTCATTTAGCATTATTTTCATGCATTCATCTAGCATTATCTCATTATATGCATCAGTAAAGAGATCACATTCCACTTCGACATGGAGGCGACCTAGTCGCTTTGCTGAGCACAACCCACCTAATATTGCTCTCCGATTGCTTGTAGTCACTTGCAATCGGGCTCCCGCGGCACACGTGATCCGGTTCGGCTCCAACTCGCAATTGATCGCCGAACGCCCAACAATCCGCAACATAGGATCATCAAGGGTTCATCTCTAACCTTCAATTAGAGAAATATGGGGTTAAAATAGATCAAAACCCTCATTTGCCCATAACCCCCATTCTAAACCTTGCATGAACCTATTCTCCAATTAACCCAAATCTCATGGAAAAACATGCTAACAACACATTAGAGATCATTAGAACCTCATACTTAAAGGATTTAATTGAAATCCTAGCTTAAATCATGAGATCTTACCTTAGGCCACCATGCTGATCAAGCTAAATCCACCATTGGAAAGCTTGCTTCACCACCAAGCTTCATCTCCAACATTATCTCCTCCAAAATCCCAACTTTGGGAGAGAGATCTAGAGAGAGAAGAGAGATATCTAGAGAGAGAAAGGGAAGGTCTCTCTCTCTCTCACCATGCGTGTGTGTGTGTGTGGTGTGTACGGTTGAGGAGGGAAGAAGAAGCCCCCTCTACATAAAGCCCTCCGCCAACATTACACAATTTCAGTTTAGCAGCTCAAAATCTGATACTTTTCGCCGGAGCCCTTCTGAATGTTCATTTGCGCTCAAATTTGACAGTCAGGCTCGGTTTAAGTTAATAAAACGGAAAATATCTTAACTTTTCAGTTTCGACCACTTTTGGTCACCGAAAGCTCTACCAAACTGAAATCTCTAGCAGATAGCAGTCGGATTTTATTTTTCACTTTTCGGATGTCGGAATGATATGAAACTTTAAATCTAGCCTCATAAAAATTATCCCGACATATTTTCAGATTTTCATAATTTTCTGACACTGTGAATTTTCTGCTAAAATATCAGCTCCGTTTCTTACAGAAAATTCTAAATCTTCTGTTTCCGTTTCGATTTCAGCACAAGTCATTCCCGACTTATATTTTACTTCTTTAAGTCAAATAAAAATAGCATCTCACACTATTTTTATTTATATTTACTTTTATATTAAAATCGGTATATTACACGATATTTCGACGGTTTTGGTTCCGTAAAGATGTATCACGTGGCTTGATACTTTGATGTGTCGCATTTCCAACTTGTTGTTGGTAGTGGATCTATGGGTATTTTGCTTTTCTTTTGATAAGTACATTGGCTGCAGACAATGTACTGCCGAAAGTTGGGACGAAATGCCCTTTTCCCTTTTGGGACTTTTGAATTGGGTCGGTGTTTTCTCTTGCAAGACGAACTATAGAGATTGTCTTGTGGCAAAGCTTGAATGATGGTCACCTCTGACCATGTAGCGAGCCTTGGGTTAATCCCTAGCAGGTTTTGCGCAGTTGATTTATCATTACTGCAGATGGTTTTGACTCTGGTTTGAGTTTGGGTGCTCGTTAACTCTATATTTGTGCCTTCACAACCAAAAGGTTTGTTTTGGTTCGTAGTCTCGGTCTTTTGCCGGGAGGTTCAAAATCACGGCTGTTGAGTGGCTTGAGTCTGGTTGTTGGCTTCGATTGTCATGGTATGTGATAGTGTATAAGGTTTGCGACTCGGCTTGATGTGCAAACCTTGGAATAGTATGCTTGTCCGGTTATTTGATGACAGGTGCGCCCGGGTCTCAATGAGACAAGTGTTTGGTGTTGCTGGGAACAACGATCACTTGGGTCCCTTGTAGGACGGCAGTGATAGGGTCTCGTGGAGACAGGTGTTGGGCATCACCGATGGTTATTATCACATATTGTGATTGGCAACCCTATGCATCAAGTGATGGACTTGCAAGGAGCTTATGTTGATTTGATTGTACTGGATTGAGTTATTGAGGAGACAAAATTGTCGAGCTCAATTGGTAATGTTAACCTTAGACTTTTTGGCCAGGCAGAAGGTGAGGTCTTGGACCTAAGAGTGTCGAATACCGTAGGTGGGTTTTCGATACTAAGGGTTTGACTTCGGTTGTTTATGTTTTAAACTAGTGGGAGACTGTGGTCTCCAAGGTGAGTATTATTGGCTCAGGTTTTAGGACAGCGATACACATTCGCTCGAGGTGAACTGGTTGATGTTGTTGGCTAGTCGGAGTATGTCGTTCGGCCTACGAAAATATACTCTAGATTTGTGGTGTTGTGCTGTGAATTTTCTACGTGAACTTTCGACGTAGTTGAGTTGGTGACTGCTACGCGGGGCAAAGTTGGGTGGACCTAGAGCTCCTGAGTAATGAATTATTATCTCAGATTTGGTAGATTTGGGATCGGATAATCCTGGTCGCCGAACTGTTTTGTCCGCAGGTTATAGGACGGTGTTGATCCCGGTGAGTCTTTGTCCAAAGATTTTGGGTTGGTCGTTTTCCCTCGTCTCATTCGAGTGGAATTGCAATTCTATTCTCCTCTACTTCGGAGGTTGATTTATCCAGATTCAAGGATATATGATTGATCAATACTCAAAGGTGTATCCGAATTTGATTACAATAAGTGCGTAGTCAAGTTTTGGGGACGAAACTTCCTTTAAGGGAGGGATAATGTGATGACTGAGATTTGGCAGTGTAGTTAAATTCTCTGTTGATGATGTTTTTTGTGTGTAATTTAATTACATAAGCACTCATCAAGTTTCAGGAGAAAACGAGTTAGGATGGAGAAGTTACGCAATCTTTACTTTTCACTTAAAGTGAATAGTAACTCTGATTTTTCGGAGAAGCCAATGAGTGGAGATGGCTTCTGGTGCGTATTGGACTCCGTTCATAGTGATCCAATAGCTCGTTTTCGATGGTTCGACTATCCTGGACCCAATGGCACTGACGGATTTTGGTTCTGATGCACGATTTTCGAGAGAAATGAATTTTATCGCAAAAAGAAGGTTTTTGGTATTTAGAGAGGGAAGGATTCCATTGCAATCGGCGACCTAATCTGGAAAAACAAAATTGTAGATTCGATGCCCTAGTCGTGCTGAACGCGCTGGTGCAATCCGTTCGCAAATCTGACCGACGGATCACCTGATATTGCACGTTGATCGAGGAGGGGTCATTAGTGGCGAAATGGCACTACAGGAAAAAATGCTCGTAGAGGCGGTTTTTAATATTTGTAGAGGCGGTTTAAACCGCCTCTAAAAATCGTAGAGGCGGTTTCCACAACCGCCTCTACACTGCCGCCGTAGCCACCGCCTCTACATTTTAGAGGCGGTTTGAGCGACCACTGGGGCAGCATAAAGGCGGTTCGTAGAGGCGGTTGCGACCGCCCCAATAATTTCATTTAAATATTTTTTAATATGTTTTATTATACTAAATTTTAAACTGTAGAGACGGTTTAAACCGCCTCTACAAACATTACTTTGTAGAGGCGGTCAAAACCGCCTCTACGGATTTTTAATATGTAGAGGCGGTTTGAACCGCCTCTACATATTAAATTTAATTAAGGCGGTTTCAACCGCCTCTACAGATGTTAATATGCCAAGACAATAGATAGAGGCGATCTCAACCGCCTCTAGCACACAAATAATAGTAAAAAGTTTTATTCATATTTATTTTAATTTGTATACATAAAAGAAATTTACATTTCTTATCAAACAACATAAAATATAAATTAACATTTAATCGAAAAATATAACAACAACATAAGACTTCACACAATTCTCAACAAAAAACATATAGTTAGAGATAGTCAATAGAGTAGTTATATAATTTACAAAAATTTATGTGGTTCCCTAGTTTCCTTCACTTGTAGGTTCATGACTTGCATTCGATGATCNTCATATGTCCCTAACGTATATTTGTAGAGGCGGTTGTTGCAACCGCCTCTTAACAACCGCCTCTACGGCCCCTTTTTCTTGTAGTGTGGTAATTTTGCAAAACACCCTATATTTTATATACCGTTTTGCGTGAAATCGGATGTGGGGGTGTGTTCACATGTTTTACACACGTTGTGGGGGACTCACTGAGAAAATCTCAGTTTTTTGGGAGTTTTGCACAAAATTGCACCATATATATATATATTTTTAAGCTCTAGGGTTGCACCAGGTAAACCCTAACCCTAGCCCTCAGCTGAGACTTTCCCAACCACCGGACCACCCTCCTCTACCCTCGCAGTGCGCGCCCTGGCTGCCGCCGCATGCTTTCGGCCGCAGGAAAGGCAGCATTGCATCCCTCTCCACCAAACCGCCACCAATCATCTTCCTCTCTGCTCAAGAGCTCGGCAGGGTGATCCCTCACCTTGGGCTCTTCTCCGGCGACTCCTCGGACCTTCGGCGACCTCCCCCGACCGCCACAGCCATCGACGAGTGCCACTGTCGCCATTATTTTAGCTTGTTGCCAGCTCGGCCCCCGGCCGCCGTCTCCCCCTCCTCCTCTCGGCTCCAGAGGTTGGCCGCGCCCCTTCCCTGCTTGCTCCGGCCATTGCCGTGACTGGAGAAGCAAGGTAACCCGAGGTGGGGGCTGTGCGGGCTTGCTTTCTTCCTGGGCCACCACCGCCGCCTCCTGATGTTGGCTGGCATGAGCGCCGGCTTCCATGAAGTGGCCGTTCCCGGTTGCCATCGGCGCCCCCGTCGCCGGAGCTCCCCCTACTGGCCAGACCCGCGCCAAGCTCATCCTTGACTGTGCGGCTAGGGCATCATTGCTCGCCGCCGTCGCCGCCTCCCGTCAGTGGCCGACGCGCATCCCGGCTTCCCTCCGTTGGCCACACCTACCTGCCGCCCGGCCGCCGTCGGCAGTGCCATGGCCCCTATTGCTCAGTGAGCTTTGTCTTAGCCTATTTGTGCACTATTTGGAGTTGCCTTCACTGTTCCGGCGACCTGAGGCTGTTTCGATGCCTCCGAAGGTGAGCACGGTGATCGTCGGTCAGTTCTGATCACAGTGCTCACCTCATTTGGGGTCAACGAGCGTCGGATGTGCAAATTAGAAGCGTTTTAGTTTCAGCGCGGAGTGTTCGCTGAACTTTGAGTCGCACCCGCGTCTCCCACAATGGACGGCCATCCTTCAAAGTGTGAGCACGGCCTCTAATGCGTCGAGACCTGTCAGCAAGTGTCTCGGCCAGGCTCGAAAGTCTTCGGTTTGCGCTGTCGGGCCATAAAACCCCGAAAATCACATAAAATGATGTGATTTTGTGAAGTCGCAGGGGCTTATGTGCAAATTTATATTTCGTGGTTGCTGTGGGCGGTGTGTGCGGGCATCAGGTGACCTCTGGACTAGTTGTCCAAGGCCCCAGGCCTTTCTGAAAATCAAATGTTAATTTTTGGTGTGTTTTTCGGCGAAATCCGCCGACGGAATGCGATTTCAGTTCGGAATTCTTCCGACGGTGCCTCACGGTAGATCATGTTGTCGCTGAGTCTTGTTGGCTGGTCACCCGTGTTGTTTCGAGGGTTTGAAAATGACGGGTGAGCGACGGTAGATTCCGGTGTCGAAATTGACACTTCCGGGAACCCGGATCGGAATGATTATTCGACAATAATCGTTTCAATGTGAGGATATGTGTTTGCTACCAGGTCACACAAATTATTGTGTCTAGTGGCAGCGGGTGACTTGTGGCGTGAGTCAGTGAGTTCCGGGACAGTTCGTGGGTCTTGGCGGAGTCCCGATGCGATTTTCGGGACTTTCGGCGAGTTACGGTAACCGGTTTTGGGGATCCGATTCTTGTGGGTTTACAGGTGGGATTGTGAATTAGTTCTGCATATATTTGTGGGTTGGATTCTAACCCGGTAGACCCTCCATAGGTCCGGTTGACGTTCTTCCACAAACGGGAGACAGATGCTACATTCGTACAGGTGGGTACTTCGACCAGAAGTCGGTACAGTGGTGCACGCTCAGTGACATCTTTCTCATTTTCCTGTTATTATACTGCTTATACGATATGTTGAGCTTAGCACCTTTGTTACTCTTTTCACGCTCTACTTGGTTGTTTTCGTGTCTAGCATCATGAGTAGGCGTAGAGCAGGTTTAGTCGGTCGATTCTTGTATCTCTTACTATGACCTAATCGGTCGGTTCATTATATTTAGCATTATGACCTACTTGGTCGGTTTGACTACTAGATGACCTATGAGGTCGGTATACCCTGAGGGGTAGGATTGTCGGCTAGTGGTTGACGGCTAGTTCTGGATTTTACCGATGCATGACGTGACCTTCTTGTGATCTATAAGTTGGTTCTTGTGCATATATGTTAGTTGACATTGAGTGGTCGGTACTTGCATAACTTTGGAAGGATGTTGAGTTGTTCCATCCTAGTTGACCTGGGTGTTCGGTACTTGTATGCATACATGACATGATTTGACATTAGTTGACTTCATAGTCAGTGACATTTGTATTCATACCAAATATGCTTTGGCATTAGTTGATTATAGCTTGTACGGCACTGAAGGAGTCTTAGACAGCCCAGTGGGAGGTGATGTTTCATAGACAGGGTTTGCCACCCTGAGTTCTCACCCTCAGACTTGATATACGCCGTGCTTAGATAGAGTTAGCGACTCTGAGTGCAGGTTGTTGTGTCGCTCCGGAGTAGTACTTGATTTGCGGTCCTTGAGACCTATGGGCGAGCTTAGGCCAAGTTTTCATGACAGGCCACAGGGATTGGGTATATCTTGGACTTCTCGTATGTCTAGTTGATGCATACTTGCACTTTGTTCTGTATTACAGCAGCAGCTAGTTATATTCCCTTGTACTGTTGGTTAACCATGCATCATTGCTAGTGTAGTTCTGATATCCATGTATGCATTTTGTTCTATTTTATAGTAGTGGTAGTTACATATTCTATTACTGTTCTCTTTCCTTCTAGTGTATTAGCTATTGTATTTGAGATATCTATCTATGACCTTGATGATCTCTTTCTGCCGGTAAGTACTCCTCGCCTTCGTCGGCTTGCGGTACCCACTGAGAGGGGAGATATGTGTACATGTTCTCACCCCCCACCCCCCTTTCAGGTAACATTGTTGGTCCGAGCCGGGACAGTTCGTGTGGTGCGTGTCTTTGCGAACGATAGAGCTATCGGCCCGCCGTTTTGGTTAAACTCTTCAAACTTGTCTTTTTAATAATTGTAGTAATTATGGTTCAGTTAGTTTTCAGTTATATGGACAAATGTGGTTTTGTGAAATGAATAAAGTACCATGGTTTTCTTATGAAATGAAAATGGTTTTCTACCCCTCGTGGTAGCGTATTTTTAAAGAAAATAAGATTTTCGTGTGGGAAACAGTTTTAAAAAGAGTTTTCCTGGTTTTCATGATTCTTAGTATTTCAAAATAAGTTTCCGAGTAGGAAACGTTTTAAACTACTAGATGTGAACTTATGGTAAACTTGTGATGGAATGAATGTGATGTGGTGATTGTATGTGGATATGTATATAGTGTGGTTGTATCTTGTACTTGTGCGACATCGTGCAAATACAGGGGAGACTCTGTTCATGTGAACAGTGGATTCTCTGTATTTGTGGCCGATTTGACATCCTCTAGGGTCAAGGCTTTTAAAAAAAAAAAAATTTTGGGCACTCCTTATTGGTTTTAAAACCAAAAGGGACCCCGGGGCGTGACAGTAGTTACCCGCGCGATGTAGCGGGCAGGTATTATCGCAATATTAGATTTTTAATCCAATCCAACCCACCTTAAATTGAAACTATCAAATAATTTCAAAAAATACTGTGAAATAGGTTAAAAATAGATAACAAATAGAAAATAAAAAAGAGAAAAAAAAAGATAGAGGAACTCTCACTTGGTATTAGTCTCTAAGAGGGTAAAACTTGCTGTGGCTTTCACCGCCACCTCGATCTCCACTGCCATTGCCCATGCTTTCTTTTGCAGCTGTAGCCGCCGCCGCCGCCGCCGCAGCTGCTGCCGCCTTGGTATCTACTGCTATTACATTCACCGCCTCCGCCCCCACTATGACCTGAAGCATCTAAAGAATTCTACAAAACAAAAGAGGAGGTAGGGTTGTGGGAGTTAGAAAAAATGGATGGTAGAGAAGAAGAAAAGACGCGTGGGTTGGGGAGGAAGAAAAAAAGGGGGCTGAGAGAAGGTGAAGCGGTGGACGTTGAGAAGATGAGAAGATACTAAAGTTAGGAGTTGAACAAAAAAAAAAGATCCCACACCTCATGCTAAATGAGAATAGGAGAAGATACAAAAATTAGGAGTTAACAAAAAAAATAGAAAATAATAAATTGATGTCACACCTTTTGCCAAATGAAGAAGGTCATAATTTATTATAGAAAAGGAGTAGGCTTTTATTTTCATTACATGCATTGGAGAGAAGGGGGCTTTTGTGTGAGTTTGTATAGTTTATGATTATATTAAGGTTAGGGTGGGTAGACGCATTAATTAAACGTTATATGTAAAGGGAAGACGAAGGGTTGGGCTTTTTGTGTGGGTTTCTAAAGTTTACGGTTTAGATAGAGTTAAGTTGGGTGGGCGTGTTAATTAGATGTTATGTGCATAGGGAACACTACAAGAATATTATATATTGGTGGCGAGTAATGTCGCCACCATATATATAATATTCTTGTAGTTATATAGTGGCGATAAATTTTGTCGCCATCTTATTTTTGCCACCAATACTATCTTTTCTTGTAGCGGAAGGTGAAGGGTTGGTTTCATAAAGTGAAAGTCAACAGTGAAGGAAACACAGCCACGTGGCATTTTTTTGGGGGATTAATGTATAGGTATAGATATAGATTTATTTCAACCTCCTAGTATTGTGATCCTAGCTCGACGCCCCCTACTTTAGTAGTTGGAATTATGCTCAACAAAGAACCTTATGTCACGCCCTGGGATTCTTTTGGAAAGTCCTTTTTAAGAAAACTCGCGAAAACGTGTACATTGTTTTTTTTATAAACACCTTTGAGAATACCCCGCGAACGCACATAGACTCGCCACATGGACAAGGGATTCCCCGTACGAACGGACAAAGTCTCCCCTGTATATGCACGACGTAGCACCATAATACAAGATCAAGTATACATACAACCACATAACACAAATATCTATTTAATCACAATATAACAATAATTCAGATACATCTATTAATATTTAAACATCAATGGGCGAAGAACTAAACAAATCTAGCAGAAGGATAATGAACATCAACAACGGATAACTCTAGGTACAACTATCTAGCATCGTCCTCACGCATCGTCCCAACCCTCACCGTCCACGTCACCTGGAAAATGGTGGGGGTGAGAACATATAAACATGTCTCCCCTCTCAGTGGGTATCGCAAACCGACGAAGGCGAAGGGTACTCACTGGCAAAGAAGGGATAATCAACAATAGTAAACAGGTAAATCAAATACGGGAGCAATGAAAGAACAAATGGTAATAAATGTAACAATAACCACTACTGTGAGATAGAGTATAATTCAATAACTAAGCATAATCAGATGGAGCATCGAAACAGTAGCAATCATGACTAGAAAGGAACTACAATTTGAAAGTTTTGAGGAGCCCAAGGATCTATCTAGATTGTATCTATCACCTAGAGGGGGGTGAATNATAAACAAGATTTAAAGCTTACCTACGCATCGTGATTCAAGTTTTGCGTGTTTTACGTCCTTTCCGATTCTTCGAAGTCTTGGATTCTTCGATCATCAATACTACGCTCCGAACTTCTTCAAGACTCCGACTCGACCCACGAAACTTGCCAACACATAGGACCTAACACAATTGCCAATCAAGACACGACTACCAGCTATTATAAAGAATAACAGAGTACACTAATGCATCAAATGAACTAATAATGCCATCAACGAAGTCAATTGCCATATTGGTCTAAAGATCTCAAGCTAAACCACATCCTGCTCGCCTACTTGGCATATAACCCTAACAGGCACCTTGTAGGGCTCACGGGTCGGAAGTATAACCACTTTTTCCAAAAAGAACACCCTCTTGCGGTGTATCAAATCGTTGGTGTACGTAAAAATGCTCACGAGCCGTAGCAATCGATGCAATAATCTCAATGGCCAACATCGGCAGGTAGCCGAGAGAATAAACACAAGGAGTCACCGACCAATCAGGTCCATCTCTATGTAAGAGTGTCACCGACATCAAGTCAACTAATGTCAAAACACAAAGTAGATGACGACAAATAACACCAACTAGAAAGTCAACCAATGTCAAGGTCATCTACTATGAACATGCTATGGATAACTCAATCATCAGGAACACCACTTTATTACTAGATCATGGCCATATGAAATAGGAGTAAGTGTAGAGCAACAAACTACGAAGTCAAGTAGTATACGAAAGGTCAATCAACATCAAGTAAATGGAAGGAAATAACAAGAATAGAAATCACCGAGCAGGCGCTACTTTACCAACTTCGGATCGAAGTATCTACCTCTACTGAAGAATAAAATTGGGTCGTCGACGCCCGTCGATATCTCCCGCCACAATCCGGACCTATGTAAAGTCCCACCCAAAACATAATTAGTTCAAACCCGCTAATTACAAAAGCTATGGTTTTAAGTGAAAACCAACATGCAAGAAATCAAATTTCTCAATCCCGTTTCACGATTATTGAAAGGTCGTTCGATCGTCGCACCAACTCGTCGGAATGTAAACCCAACCCACGGGGCATTCCAAAACAAGTCTCACACAAAGCCTACCTCGTTCACTGTCCCAATACATCAATTTAATGCCACTGGGGCAGCCGCACAAATAGTGCGTCAAAACAAAATGCCAAGATCTCAAAAATCACCGATTTGGCTCCCAGGGTGCCCCTTTCGGCACCGGAGCCACCCGCAGCACCTCGCCTCAACACCAGCCAATAAGGCTACCACACCGCTGCAAATAGTAGCAATCTGCGTGATACGAAATCGCTCCTGAAATCGCTCGATTTTTGCATTTTGGGGTTCCGTTAAGCCCCGAAGTGTTTCAAGATACTCCAAAGGTCGTGCAACCATCCCTACTGTCCCAAAACACTCACTTTTGGGTATCAGGACAGCCGCACACTTAGTAATGCGATCCAAAAGTAAAGTTCCCAAAATCCACTGTGCCGGGTTCTCGAAAATTGCCGTTTTCGACTCCAGAACCCACCTAGAGCTCATCGTTGGGCCGAGATTCACACCAACGACTTCTTAACAAGCCGACCAAGCTAATCTACCGCTGCTACCAGCAACTGGACCCACTCCACTAGAGCGAAGGCGAACCATGCTTGTTTTCGCTTAATGATCCATTTTTGACATCAAATAGATCCTATAATTGTTGTTTTTGAACAAGAAATTGGGCATTGATTGTAAGGAAGAAAATTTGGCATTAATTTGCATAAAAAAGGTAAAATTGGTATCACCTCCCTCGGGTTGCAATTGGTGAGAATAAAAGTCTATCGGCATGCATGATTTTAGCCTTGCGAAATTAGCGTCAGATGATAGACGTGAGATTGCTCAGTGTTTATCTCAAGCCGTGCAGCACTAGCCCGACTCTTAGGCCTTTTGCAAGGCCTCCCTATGCATTGCATTGCTGCTGGGCCTGTAGAGGCCTCTTCTAGCGTGTCATCATTTTAGGAGCCTACTCCAGTGTTGGGTCAAGCAATGAGTTCCACCCGAGCAGCACTCGAAACCTCTCCTCATGATGGGCCAGATTACGCCCACCTGTGTGCTAGCCTGCTTGCGGGTCCAACCTGCGCAGAACCCGCAAGCTGGACTATGCTCGCGAGCCCAGTCCAGCATGCTGGGCGTATGAGCCCTGGGAAATGGCAGCCAGCTCGCACATTGGGCTGCACACGCGCCCAGTCCGTGAGCTAGGCCCGCATGGGACCAATCTGTGCAATGGGCCTGTAGCGGCCCGCTTGCATTGTAGGGGATAGGGGTGGAACTGGGTCGGGCTTGGGTCTGGTAATACTATGCTCAAGCGCGACCCAAAAGAAAATGTTGGGCTTCGGGTCAGGCTTTTACCTAATTTTTTTTTTTTGAAATTTAAGGGCCGGCTAAATGTCAAGCCAATGCCCAATACCCATCGGGCTTTGTGGAGGCTCATTTTATGCATTTATCATATAATAACTAATTAGCTATATATAATAATATGGACCATATATTTCTTCATAAATATGTATAATTAATTAATTATATATAATAATACTATTTAATATATCCTAATATGGAACTAAATATTTTGTTAGTATATAATATATCCTCATATATATATAAATATATATCATTAATAACAATATATATTATGTATGATATACTATATCATTTATTCTTTTTATAGATAAATATTATATATATATATAATTTAATATTTTATTTTGATACTTAATATATCGGGCTTTTGGGTGGGGCCGGGCTTGGACATGCCCAAAATTTTTTCGGACCTAAATTTTTAAGCTCGGCCCGAACTTAAAGTTATATTTTTAATACCCAAAGCCCGGCCGAATATGGCCATCGGGTCGGGCCTTGTTTAGGCCCGGGCCCAGTTCCACCCCAAGTTGGGGACCTGTTTGCGTATAGGGCCGGC
Organism: Ananas comosus; assembly: GCF_001540865.1. NCBI lineage: Eukaryota > Viridiplantae > Streptophyta > Magnoliopsida > Poales > Bromeliaceae > Ananas > Ananas comosus. The sequence continues at coordinate 6,905,477 of NC_033632.1, read as the reverse complement.
TTGGGCTCGCTTGCGTAATGGGCTGCACGAGGGCCTGCATAGGCATACCGGCCCGCAGCCCTCACCAGGTATACTATAATAATAAAATAAAAAAAAGAAGGTCGTTGGTGGTTGTAAGATTTGAACCCACAACTTGTACACTATATACAAGCTCCCACCAGCAAGGAAATGCATTAAGTTATAAAAATTTTCGGCCAATTTGCATAGAAAATCCACTAGTTTTGTGCTTTTGCAAAAGTGGGCCACATTTTTCGGTTTTGCAGATTCGGGTCGGATTTTCAACAAACTGACCAAAATACCCTTGGACCTTTTTCTCTCTCCTCTTTTTTTTTTCTCTCGTTCTTTTTTGTTTCTTTTCCCAGAGAGCAGCGGAGGCGGAGGCGGAGGCGGAGGCGGAGGCGATCTGCTTTGGTTTTGTCCGGCACATCCTTATCCTCGCCCGCGCACCCCCCGCCTTCCTCGCCTTTGATTCCGCCGAGGCCGCGTTGCGATATTCTTTTTTTTCCCCCTCTCCGACCCTCCTCCACTGCCTCCGACGACGACGCCTATCTTACCTTCTCTCGCCATTCTCGCCCTTTCCCTCTCCCTGCTCCTTCGCCTCCTTCGCCGCTTTCGACGACGACGCCTTTTCGCCGACATCGGCGCAGCGAAGGTCGCTGCGGCGCCGCAGCCTCGGAGCGGGGGGTCTTTAGCGGCGTCGTCGCCGGCGCCATGACCGTTGGCGGAGAGGCGTGACAAAAAGAATTATAGAAGAAGGAAGAAGAGAAAAAATAAAGACAAAAAATTATATAAGAAGGAAGAAGAAGATGCAATTGCACTGTTAAAATATGATTACACCGTTTTAAAACAAATTTGCACTGTTTTAATAAAAATTGCACTCTTTTGGAATGAATTTTACACTCTTTAGGCTAACGTTGCACTATTTAGGAGAATTTTGCACCATTTCTTTTCCTTTTCTTTCTCTCTTTCTCTTTTTCTTCTTCCGCTGCTGCCTCAGCCCACCTGCCTGGGTTGAGGTCTCCTCTAGCGCCGAGGTCGCGTACGACCTCACCCCGCTTCGCACGTCCCGCCGCATCGCCACGTGCTCCCGCCGTGAGATTAGGAGCGCCTCCTCGCACGGGGCCGATCGCGCCACTGCCCTCCTATAGGCCTCGCCGCGGAGGTCGCCAGTGACGAGGGCGGCCTTGCCGTCCACGGCGATGGCTACGAAGTACCCGCCGGCGGGCTCCGGGGCCGCCAACTGCCTCGAAAGTCGCCGAGCTCGAGGAGGCTCCTGACAACGAGAAGGGACCTCGAGCCGGGCGGGAGGCAACAGCGGAAGAAGAAGAAGAAGAGAAAGAGAAAAAGAAAAGAAAAAGAAATGGTGCAAAATTCTCCTAAATAGTTAACGTTAGCCTAAAGAGTGTAAAATCCATTTCAAAATAGTGTAATTTCTATATCAAATAGTGCAATTTTTATTAAAACAGTACAAATTTATTTTAAAACACTGTAATCTTATTTTAACAGTACAATTTCATCTTCTTTTTCCTTGTTATATAATTTTTTGTCATCATTTTTTTCTTCTTCCTTCTTTTATAATTTTTTTTGTCGCGTCTCTCCGCCAACGGCCATGGCGCCGGCGACGACGCCGCTAAAGACCCCCCGCTGTGAGGCTGCGCCGCCGCAGCAACCTCCCCGGGGCCGTTGTCGGCGGAGAGGTGTTGTCGTCGGAGGCGGCGGAGGAGGCGGAGGAGCAGAGAAAGGGAAAGGGCGCGAAGGGCGAGGGAGAGTGAGATAGGCGTTGTTGGAGGCGGTGGAGGAGGGTCGGAGAGGGGGAAAAAAAAAGTCGCAGCACGGCCTCGGCGGGGTCGGAGGCGAGGAAAGCGGGGGATGCGCGGGCGAGGGTAAGGATGCGCCGGACAAAACCGAAGTGGGCCGCCTCCGCCTCCGCCTCTGCCGCTCTCTAGGAAGAGAAAGAAAAAAAGAACGAGAGAAGAAAAAGAGAGGAGAGGGAAAAAGGTACAAGAGTATTTTGGTCAGTTTACTGAAAATCCGGCCCGAATCTGCAAAATCGAAAAAGATGGCTCACTTTTGTAAAAGCACAAAACTAGTGATTTTTTATGCAAATTGGCCAAAATTTTCTGATATCACGTCTTTTGATATATATTATAGTTGCTTTACAAAATTGTAATGCGCTTATTAATTAATTTATGACGTGAATTTATTCTTAATAAACTTGATATATTATTTTAATTTGCATTGAATGAGATAATCATTAGCCTTTTTTTAAAAAAACGAAATTTTTAATTTGAAAATGCAATGAAAATTTTATTATTATATTGGATTGAAAATAAAATTGTAGATATTTCTACCTAATTTTAAATTATGTGTATTATTGTGTAGTAATATATGGCTTCCAAAACACGAAGAAGGTGCACCCAAACAACATAATCCCAAGCTAGTCTTTTAGAAGATCATTAGATAGCTTAGGTAGAAAATAGCTTAAGGTTAAACTCATGATCAACGCCCTACTCACACGGCTGCAAACTACACAAATAACAGATAAATGTGACAGGAAAAGGATGAAAAAAAGGGGGTTTAGACATAGAGTTTAAATAATGTGAATATAACACAGTAATTAAAACCCACAACCAGCTCATAGAATAGAGGAGCTTAGTGCCACTCTAATTATTTATTAACAAAACATTTAAATTGGTAGGACATGTTTTAAGATAAATCTTAACATTTTTCTGAAGGAAGATTAATCTTTAAGCGCATAATTGCTACATTAATCAAGTGATGCTTCATTTGTACACATTCACACGCATATTAAGAGGTGAGCTCCTGGAGCTCAGTGACTGACACTTTTATGGGCTTTCATTTTTTTCCCGAGCTTATGTCTCACCATTCGTAGAATCTTGTAGAACCAGAAGGCACTCACCAGCTGCAAACCCAAAGCCATTGCCTGGTAATTTTTTTTAAAAAAAAAAAGAAACAAAAATCAGAAGTTATGATAGAATTCCTTTTCTTATTATTATTTCTGCGAGATGTTTATATGATCAGAATTATGCAGAGAGTGTGAAATACAGAAACAATTAACTTGTAATAGTTTTGTTGAACATAAATTTTAAAAACACTATTATTTGACAAATTAATTCTTTGATGAATAATGATTATTTCATATAATTTAATATAATATCATAACAGTATGTACTGAGTTTGAATCTCACTAGGCTTCTAACATTATTTTGTTTTCTTAACTAAAAACGTAAGAAAGAGTGTTTAATTAATCTTTTGAGAATGGCAATGATATTTAAGTGCCACGGACTGAACCCAATATCTCTCACAAAATAATGAAGATACCAATCAATGAACTAAACTACAATATATTGATTGATTTGAGCATAAAATATTGGGATTAATAGTTTATATGACTACTCATATTTTTAGAGTAATGCTGTTATATTTGTTATTTTTCGATGTCGTTCATTCATTCTTATTTTATGGTTCAAATTTAATTTCTTTTAAGTTGCGATCTGCAATATCATATTACTTTGAGAGAGTTACGACTTACTAGGTACTCCAAAGAGGAATATTTTTATCATTTAATACATGAATAATTAAGTAATTTTGCCCCCACTAAATTACCTACATCTCTCTTCTCTCTTTGTTTTTTTTTTCTCTCTCTATCTTTCCTCAACATCCATAGATGTCTCATCGTTTCATATGAGAAAGCTTTCAAATTATTTGACAACATGGTCTTGAATTTATGTTTTAAAAATTTAGATTTAATAATATATTTTGAAATATGGTAAAGAGGAATAATTGATTTGGGTTCGGGCCTTCGGGTCTTCGGGTTTGGATTAAAAATGTTCAATTTAAATATTTACCAACATGATTTTTTTTTTCAAATAGTGATAAAAAATTAATGTTTAAATTAAAAGAAAATTTATTTTTTTTAAATATATTAAATATGTTGATTTTAAATTTTTTTACCTACATTCAAAATTTTTTACATTAGTGATAGAAAATTAATTTCTAAACTAGAGGAATTTGAAAATTTCTTAAACATATTAAATATGTTGAATTTAAATATTTACAAACATTAAAATTTTTTTAAATAATAATACAAAATTCCTATAATTTAAATTTAAATATTTAATATTTAGTGTAGTATCCTTTATATATATATATGGATGCCACATGCCCATGTCTATACATATATATATATATATATATATATATATATATATATATATATGTGTGTGTGGATGCCACGTGCCCCCATGCATGGTTATCCATTCAATTAATTGAGGGAACAGCCTACACCTCTCTAATTATATTTTTCTTTCTCTCTTTCGTGTGGAGTGGAGAGCTGAAGCGGAGGAGCCGCGTAGAGGTAGCCGCGAAGCTCGGATTCGCCGTCGACGTCGCGCCGTGGAGCCGTTCGAGCCTACGTTTGTCGCCGTAGCATCGCAAGGAGGCCGGGCGAGGGTGTGTTATCGCCGTCCTCGACGTCGCACAGATAGGTCCGCAACTCGGCGTCCGTTTACTATCGTCGTAGGCTTGCATTCGGATCTGTCGTGTTATTGGTTGGTGACTAGAAATTTTTGAATATATTTCTGCCGTCTCTTGACGTCGCACAATACTAGGGTCGCTTGTCGAGGTGGGTGTGCCGTCAATTGCTTTTTTATTTCCAAGCTTTTCAATATTCGAGTCTGGGCTTGTCCTGCAGATTTTCACGTGGCCGTTGCGTTTCTGGCTCATCACTCGGGTGTAGAGCGTCGATTCGGACGGGAATTTGTTCGTTGGATTAGGACTGAGAGGAATCCAAGAAGCCCTTATTTTCCTGGATTTGGTGAAGGTTAGCTGGGTCGAGAAATTTATGTTCTCCTCTGCTTGCTGCGTGTTTCGGATCAAATCTTGAGTTGGAGTTCTTCGTTGCATGTGTTAGGGTCATTTCAACTTAGTGGACACCCGATTTTTCCATGGGCATTTGGAGAGTTTTGGTGACCTCCTCCCTGCCGGTGAGTTAGCGCATCGGGTGGTTACATCGTTTATTCCAAGTACCGTAGATTGTCGCATGTCATGATATATTAGTTTCGGTAATCATGTGTTAGTGTGATATCATGATGGTTTTTTCTATCCTCGGATATAACAGATTGAGAAATGACTTAGTAAGTCTTAAATGTACATGGTTGCGACTGGTTTGACTAGGAGAAAACACGATGTGAATCTTATACTTAAATACTCCCTGATTTACTTAGGGAGCCGTTGTATTGAAATGTACTGTCGGCAGTATCTTCGAGACGGAGTACTCCAGGAGATGTTAGAATATATCACAGCTCGTGCTGGTTCGCGACGAGGGGATTTACAGGGGTCGTTTAGGGTGTTCTCGGACTGTAGCGTGTCCGTTGAGGTTACGGGGACTCCGTTATCTGCCTTTTTTGGCGTCGATTGTGCCGAGAGGCACGTACTAGTGTTTGGTTGTTAGACCAGTTAGAGTCGATTTCTTGACTTTGGCTTTTCAGAGCCTGTTTAGCTGCGACAAGAGAGTACCTGCATACTCGTGGTAGCGCCACGGTGCCCACTCCGAGTCCAGGCTTTGTTGCTTATCGCGTTTGTGCGTCATGCCAGTTGATTTGCTCTCTCACGACCATGTTTAGTGTGGATAGAGCCTGTAGGTCCGCAGACGTGGGCAGGGACAGGTGTATTCATCAGTTCCCGGCGAGGAATATCTTACAGTCCCGATTGGATTGGGTCGCATTTTGACGATTTCCGTACAGTTGGTTACGTAGAGGCATGATAGTGAGTGATTGATACGTGTAGAGTGTACTTCCTGCTTTTCCTACACTATCCTTCCTCCGCGAGACTAGGGGGACGATGTTGTTGTTTGGGCGGTACCACTGAGGACTACTTGTTTTGTAGGTTAGTTCTTCACCCAGTTGTTACTCCT